>NC_134356.1:529789093-530089093 GCF_048569485.1 Anomaloglossus baeobatrachus
GTGTGTGTGTATTTATGTGTGTGTGTATGTCCGGGATTGGCATCCGCACCGTCGCAGCTACAGCCACATAATTTTGCACACTCACACTTCTGGACCCCAAGAGTGTCATAGGCTACGTTTTGAGGGGAAATTTTAACCCCGCTCTTTACAGTTATTCACCAAAAAACCTGCCTCCATTAAAGCGAATGGAGCTGGGAGCCACAGTGCAGCCACAACTTCAGAAGAATGCGCAGCCACGCCCTTATATGGAATGCTGGCATGTCACAATGCAGCCAGGGAAAGAGACAGACACAGACAGGGAAAGAGGCAGACACAGACAGGGTAAGAGACAGACACAAAAAGACAGACACAGACAAAGAGACAGACTGACAGGGAAAGAGACAGACAGGGAAAGAGAGGGAAAGAGAGAGACAGGTTGAGACAGACACAGACAGGTAAAGAGACAGACACAGACAAAGATACAGAAAGACACAGGGAAACAAACAGACAGGGAAAGAGAGGGAAAGAGACAGACAGGGAAAGAGACAGACAGGGAAAGTGATAGAGATAGATAGACAGACAAGGAAAGATATAGATAGACAGACAGACAGGGAAAGAGATTGAGACAGACGGAGAAAGAGACAGAGACAGTCAGAGAAACACAGGGAAAGAGACAGACATACAAAGAAATAGAGAGAGACAGGGAAAGAGACAGACAGACAAAGATAGAGAGACAGAGAGATAAATACAGAGGGGGAGACAGACAGAGAATGGGAAGCTGAATGTGTGTGTGTGTGTGTGTGTGTGTGTGTGTGTGTGTATGTATGTGTGTGTGTATGTCCGGGATTGGCATCCGCACCGTCGCAGCTACAGCCACAAAATTTTGCACACTCACACTTATGGACCCCGAACATAGGCTATGTTTTGAGGGGACATTTTAACCCCGCTCTTTACAGTTATTCACCAAAAAACCTGCCTCCATTAAAGCGAATGGAGCTGGGAGCCACAGTGCAGCCAGAACTTCAGAAGAATGCGCAGCCACGACCTTATATGGAATGCTGGCGTGTCACAATGCAGCCAGGGAAAGAAACAGACACAGACAGGGAAAGAGGCAGACACAGACAAGGAAAGAGGCAGACACAGACAGGGTAAGAGACAGACACAAAGAGACAGACTGACAGGGAAAGAAACAGACAGGGAAAGAGAGAGACAAGTTAAGAGACAGACAGGTAAAGAGACAGACACAGACAAAGAGATAGACAGACACAGGGAAGCAGGGAAAGAGAGGGAAAGAGACAGACAGAGAAAGAGAGGGAAAGAGACAGACAGGGAAAGAGACAGACAGGGAAAGTGACAGCGATAGACAGACAAGGAAAGATATAGATAGACGGACAGGGAAAGAGATTGAGACAGACGGAGAAAGAGACAGAGGCAGTCAGAGACAGACAGGGAAAGATACAGACAGACAAAGAAATAGAGAGAGACAGGGAAAGAGACAGACAGACAAAGATAGAGAGAGAGACAGAGAGATATATACAGAGGGGGAGACAGACAGAGAATGGGAGAGAGACAGAGACACAGTTACTATCCCGGGCGTTAATATATTCTATTTATACATTCTATCCTGGGAATGTTAATACATTCTATTTTGTTAACAGCAGTTATTAACCCGGGCGAAGCCGGGTAGTACAGCTAGTATGCCATATAGCTCTAATCTCAGCTGCTGCACCTTGCTGCAACTCCCTTTCATTATTTAAACTCACTGTTTACCCTCTCATGTGCCAATTATAGTTTATCTATGTTGAACTGCAAGGAGAAGTTGTCCATGTGGCTTTCCGTTTGTTTTTTTATTCCAGTTTGTTTGTCTCTCTCCCGGTGTTGTCTTAATGTAGTAGTAAGATTAGTGTCCTACTGCCCAGCTCACTAGCCAGGGCTGGCCCAGGGTCAGCCAAAGTTTAGTCACGTGATCGCGCACAGGGAGAAATGACCCACCTAGGGACAATAGGGTATGCAGGGTTTAGTCTCAGGTGAGTGTTGAAGGGTCACCCCTACCCTCTCTCCCTATCGTCAGGGCCCCCTATTTACCTTTTTCCCTAGTTTCTTACCTTCTTTTGCAATGCATGAGAAGAATCTCTTCGCCCTCTCATAACAGAAGGTGGAGGGCCTCTGTGCAGCTGAACATGCAAATCAGGCAGTAATAAAAAATTAAAAAAGCCAATATTACCTTTTCAATGTATTGCCTACAGTCAAATAATATCCACTGTCTCTTTGCTTGAAACGTTCTATCCACCTGTCACCTAATTGTTTTAGTTTCTTGTTGTCTCTACAAAGAATAATGAAGTAACTTTGCAAAACCTCTTTATGATAATTTTTTTTAGAATTTTGTTTCTATAGTTCCTTTATAGAGAAATGGTTGCCATAGTAACATAAAACAAGCAAACCCCATATTGTTTAGTCTTGCTGTTAAATTACATTTGTTCTTTCATTTATATAACATGTTTTTCTGGGTTAGTGGGATGTAAAGGTCATATTGAAAGGATATGACTGCAGAATCAGACTGCACAGGTTCTGTTTGTTGCATATTTCTGTTCAATCACAATGTTTACATATGATTATTGCATTATGTTTTAATTTCTCACCTTACACATACATCCCAACTGTCCCGGATCCAGCGAGACTATCCTTAAAGGGGTGGTTCACCCATATTTTTTATTGTCTAGTTCGATATTATATTGAGAAACAATGTTTCTCTCAAATACCTTGTGTTGGCAAAAGTGCCTGTGATAGGTGCTATTGCAGACTGCTGTTTCCCGCTCTGGTGACGTCACGTCAAGTGCCGCACACGTCCCATCCATGCGACCGGCTGCAGTCTTCCTGACTCACTGAGCTGTGAGAGGTGTTTCACCGCTCGTCACAGCCTATCTGCTCCCTGCTCCCTCCTCCCTCCCCCCTCACAGCAGAACGCTGCAAGCAGGAGACATGTTGTGCTGTGACAGCGGTGAAACACCGCCCACAGCCCAGTGAGTCAGGAAGACTGCAGCCGGCCGCAGGGATGTGACGTGTGCGGCACTTGACGTGACGTCACCAGAGCGGGGAACAACGGTCTGCAATAGCGCTTCTCACAGGCACTATTGCCAACACAAGGTATTTGAGAGAAACATTGTTTCTCAATATAATATCGAACTAGACAATAAAATGAACCACCCCTTTAAGGATAGTCTCGCTGGATCCGGGACAATTGGGATGTATGTGTAAGGTGAGAAATTAAAACATAACGCAATAATCATATGTAAACATTGTGATTGAACGGACATATGCAACAAACAGAACCTGTGCAGTCTGATTCTGCAGTCATATCCTTTCAATCTGACCTTTACATCCCACTACCCCAGAAAAACATGTTATATAAATGAAAGAACAAATGTAATTTAACAGCAGCCACCGGGGTAGTCTGTTGGCAGGCCTGGACACAGGTCTGCCCTTGAACTTGACTTCTCTCTACTCTGCACTACAACTTGTGTGTCTGTTTTCCCGCCTCCAGGCCTGTGAACTCCTCAATGGGTGGAGCCAACCACCTGGCTCCGCCTCTCTGGTGTGGACATCAACCCTGGAGGGTGGTGACAAGGGTTTCTAGGTTGGCTGCTGTCACCTGATCGGGGAGGGGGGTGATGTGTGTGTGTGTGACTACCTGGTACGACCTGACTAGTCCAGGGTGTCACAGAAGTCCAATCAGCTTTCACCGAATGAACCAAAACCCAGTATCTCTCCTCAGGTCTGTTTCCCTTCCAATGAATGAGATACAAGAGGGAATTATGGACTTTCAGAGAATCAACAATTCTTTGTAACTCATACTCTAAACTTTCATTGACAGATATGAGAGGAGGCTGGGAAGAGGGAGACAAAACCGTAGATTAGAGTAGATGTAGAAAATTGGCACTCAAGATAAATGTGAATAGTGGTCTTTTATTGAGAAAAACCTGTAGGACTAGCACAAGCACAGACTTTTTGGTCAAAGAACTTCATCAGTGTGCGTGTAGTAGAGGGTCCTCAGAAGGTATAGAACTTGGCAAACGGCGTAGCCAGGTATGTCACCATGTCCACCGCTGTCTATGTGGCAATGCAACCGAAGATTGGACAGCTGAGCTGTCACTGAAAACATCTAAAGCTCAGCAAGATTTGACAACTGAGCATTCAATCAGCATAAAAACAGTTCAGCACACCCAGAATCTAAAGTGCAGCAAATAGTCACTTATTGCATCTAAGACGCACAGGAAGAATTGTAACATGGCCCATATACCTGGCTGAATTTGAGACCCCTGGTTTGGGTCATCAATAGATTAGTGGAGGTGCAACACCCAGAACCTACGACAATAGAAGCTGAGTTGCAATTCTCAGTGGCTGCCACTACATGGTGAACAGAACAATGTTCAGCTCCATTCATTGCTTAAATTTGGCAGCCGCCAGAGTTAGTAAATTGTGCACAGACTGAGGGGTTATAATTTTTTAGTTAGTTTGTTAGAATCACAGTAAGAAATAAATAATGTATAGATTCATATTTGAATGGGTTGTCTGATTAGACAAGCCCCACTATAACTGACTTCATAGAGAGTGGACCCTGTGTACGTTCCTTGTATCTTCACATCTGTAGCAAGAGCAGAAATCAGCTCCAAAAAAATGCTTCCCTTTGAACATCAACATGTCCGCACAATACTACTACTCCAGCCCATTGAGTAATATTTCCTATCTACTATGGTGGCACTGAAGAGCAGTTGCTGCCAGGTTCCCCATAGATTACAGTTGTTCTTTGATCTGATCAGTTTATCAAACCCATTAATTATAAACAGTTTGGCCAGATGGACAGCCCCTTAACGATTTTTTATTTTCTATACCATGCCCTTATTCCAACTTGAATATTTCACTCCTTTTTTCTGTTTCAACATGTCACCATCTGTTTGGATTGGATTAATGATACTAGCTCTGAATAAATAGAGGTATAATAAACTTTATGTGTTTGGCCTGCTTTGGATTTCTTTCATATAAATATTAAGGATACTGGACTTCAAATGGAGCCTGTAAAGCTTTCCACTTGTAGACGTTTGTGAGGTTAATGGAAAGTTCCCAGCTCTGCACCCGCTGCACGTGTACGCTCATTAAATGACTGATCATTTGCTGACAGAATTTAAGGCTTTTGTTTTCAGGGTAACATCAGAGGAAAGACAATATTTTATACTAGTCTTAAAAACTAAATGAACTCCAGAATTTCTTTTAGGCTATGTGCACACAGTGCGTTTTTCTCGGCGTTTTTGCGCGTTTTTCGGGTGCGTTTTTGGCCTCAAAACTGCATGACTTTGCTTCCCCAGCAAAGTCTATGAGTTTTTATTTTTGCTGTCCCCACACAGCGTTTTTTTTCAGCTGCGTTTTTGTGGTGACCACAAAAGCGCAGCATGTCAATTATTCCCGCGTTTTTCACTGCGCTTTTCATCCATTGAGTTCAATGGGATGTTGAAAGACGCAATGAGAAACGCAAATAGCTGCGTTTTGGTGCGTTTCTAAGACCAAAAACGCAGCTATAAACGCAGGAGGTGGGTAGTAAAGTGACGTGTACAGGAAGGTGATTCCTTCTGTCAGTAAATACAGAAGCGTGAATCCTCCCGGTACCGTCACCATCGCTTCCATCTCCCGTCCTGTGCATGTATGCTGCCGTGCGGCGCCATGTACAGGCAGGAGGTGGAAGCGGCTGCGAAAACAAAAGTTAACAGTGTAAAAAAAAAAAAAAAGTTATACTCACCTGTCTGCAGACTCCCGGTGCCATGCCCGCTCCCATCTCCTCTCACGGTATCGCCACCCCCGCTCCGGCTGTGTGCAGACGGCCGGGAAAGCTCCGATGGATGCAGGACCTGGCGATGGATCACCTGATGCAGTCACCTGACGCATCAGGTGATCGTAAGTATCGCGGTGACGCGGGCGACCGGCCGGTATCAGCGGATGCGTCAGGAGACTTCATCCCTGATTACCGGCAGCTGCTGCAGCGATCGGACAGGATCAGACTCCCGCCCCATCGCTGCAGGAGCTGCCGGTAATCAGCACATAAGTGAGTATTATTATTTTTTTTTTTTTTTGCACCGATGCATCTGCTGATTGTATAATCGGCTTTTATACAATCAGCTGATGTGTGATGGGATTCAGGCACTTGATCCTGACACATCATCTGATCGCTTTGCCTTCCAGCAAACCGATCAGATGATATTGGATCCGGATTGGACGGCGCGGGACCCTGACCCAGGATTACTGCGGAGGGGGGTTCTTTATTTCAATAAAGATGGAGTCACTAATTGTGTTGTGTTTTATTTCTAATAAAAATATTTTTCTGTGTGTTGTGTTTTTTTTTTATCTTTACTAGAAATTCATGGTGGCCATGTCTAATATTGGCGTGACACCATGAATTTCGGGCTTAGGGCCAGCTGATAATATACAGCTAGCCCTAACTCCATTATTACCTAGCTAGCCACCCGGCATCAGGGCAGCTGGAAGAGTTGGATACAGCGCCAGAAGATGGCGCTTCTATGAAAGCGCCATTTTCTGGGGTGGCTGCGGGACTGCAATTCACAGCGGGGGTGCCCAGAAAGCATGGGCACCCTGCACTGTGGATTCCAATCCCCAGCTGCCTAGTTGTACCCGGCTGGACTCAAAAATTGGGCGAAGCTCACGTCATTTTTTTTTAAAATTATTTCATGAAATTCATGAAATAATTTAAAAAAAAAGGGCTTCCCTATATTTTTGGTTCCCAGCCGGGTACAAATAGGCAGCTGGGGGTTGGGGGCAGCCCGTACCTGCCTGCTGTACCCGGCTAGCATACAAAAATATGGCGAAGCCCACGTCATTTTTTTTGTTTGGGGGGGCAAAGAAATCCTGCATACAGTCCTGGAAGGAGGATGCTGAGCCTTGTAGTTCGACAGCTGCTGTCTGCTCTCCTGCATACACTATTGGATGGAGGATGCTGAGCCTTGTAGTTCTGCAGCTGTCTGCTCTTCTGCATACACTAGTGGAGAATGAAGAACACATTGAAGAAGGAAATGACATCAGACCTTTTTTTTTTGTTCACTGATAAAAAACGCATAAGGACACAGTGAGCAAAAACGCAGCAAAACGCAGCAAAAAAACGCACCAAATCGCGGCAAAACGCGTGCGTTTTTTGCTGCGTTTTTTCGACGCAGGTGCGTTTTTGTGCGTTTTTAGCGGCCAAAAACGCACAAAAACGCAGCGTCAAAAAAACGCACTGTGTGCACATAGCCTTAAAATGTAAAGAGAAAAGATCAATCAACCAAAAGGAGTACCATATATTTTCTCCTGTTAACCTTTGTGATAATGGAAATTATGCAACTTATTTTGTGGAGAAATGCGTCTATTTTTTCATTCCACATTACCTAGAGGGTTAAATAAATAAATTTTAAATAGATTAAATAAAAATCTTATATGCTGTTTTTAATTCTTTTTAGGGTGCAGTTTTTAAAATTAGGTCTTTTTGGAGGGTTTTCTAACATATAGGCCCTTAAATGTCACTTAAAAACTCAAGTGGTCCCTAAAAAAATATGTTTTGTAAATTTCATTGAAAAAAAATGAAAGATTGCTGCTGAACTTTTAAGCCTTTTAACAATTTCATTAAAAATAAAGGAACGTTTAGAAAATGATGACAAAATAAAGATGACTTGTTAAATGTTATTTATTACCTGCATTGACTATCTAATTTAGGGGTACAAAAATGAAAAGTTTGAAAACTGCTAATTTCTGTTAATTTTCAAGCATCTTCATAATCAAGCACAAACCATTTTACCCTAAGCGTACCACTAGCATGAAGTGTTCGGTTTCCTCACCCTGGCACCCTACAGACAAGAGTGGTTAGGTACATATGTGTGGAAGCTTTACCTTGTCTTAGAGGTATGTCTCACCCGCAGGCTGGCTCCTTATCATCTGAAGCATATTGTGCATTACCGTGCTCGAAGTCATTAATGAAGAGTTTGCAACGGTTAAAAACTTCATACACTTTACTAGCAGCACGTTTCAAACACCGCTCCACTTTGCATGCAACACATTCAAACTTTGTTTATTACAAGGCATTGATATTTTAGTACACATTGGCTCTTCCATTACGGATGCAGATATGTTCAAACTGGCTACCAAGAAAGGATGAGGAGTTGGGCTCATCTCTAGCCCACGGGTTTCTAATCACATGGTGTCAAGAATCGGTCTTTGGGGAGTCACGCAGACATCCCTCCACTTGGACACGACCCTGTCAATCTGTGATGAAACCGCACCTCGCAGCCCCACCCTGAAGTCTCTAATACGTCGGAGTCACGCGATATGACCTAGTAACTTCTGCCATTATGCGACGTTCCGCGCCCCCAAGGAGTATGTAAGGTCCGCTTGGCACAATGCAGCACTGACACTGTCAGTCCCCATGGGCACATGGAGTCATGGGGAGTGGAACAGAGTCAGCTGTGCAACCTTCGGCGTGGCACCTAGCTTTCCCACAACCCCGGCAGGCCGACAGGAACTTTCCACTAGCCCCAGTGGAACAGAATTCTGCCGGTCCGGTACATTGTGGTAGACTGCCAAGAGTTCCTCATTAGATATAGGACTGGTCTGTTAGCAGGACTATATCGGGCCAGAAACCAGCCCAGGTAGGATGTAAAACTAAGCCGAACTCACAGACATGATATCCAGTAATCGAGATAAAAGAACAGCCAAAGATTACATTTTATATTTAATCGCCTTAAGGGCACACTAGATAATACACTATATACAAGATGGGGATTTACAGAATATATATCTCAAAAGTACAGTTACAGAGAAGACATGGTTATAAACAGATATACAGATGGATCAATTACCTTGTCTCTTATGAATATGGCTGGTGGTTGGCTGACACAAGGGAGGCGCTGTGGAGCCACAAGTTTCCGGGGACTTCTCCCATGTGTATCGCACAAGGCCACCCAGAGAAGAAGATCGCACAAGCTGGAGATACAGACAGACCTGGGGGATACTAGAGACACAGAAAGCACTGGGGGATGCTGGAGGTACAGAGAGCACTGGTGGATCCTGTGGGCACAGAGACCGCTTGGGGCACAGACAGATCTGGGGGACCCTGGAGGTACAGACAGACCTAGGGGACGCTGGGAGCACAGAGAGTACGGGGGGACGCTGAGGCACAGAGAGCACTTGGGGATGCTGGTGACACAGAGAGCACTGGGGGATAGTGGGGGCACAGACAGACCTGAGTGATGCTGGAGGCATAGAGAACACTAAGAGATGCTGGGGTCACAAACAGATCTAGGGGATACTGGGGGCACATAAATACCTGTGGGCACAGAGAGCACTCGGGGATCCTGGGGGTGCAGAGAGCTCTGGGAGATGCTGGAGGCAGAAACAGACCTAGGAGACCCTAAGAGCGTTCACTGAAGGGCTGAATGGGCGTCACAGCTCTCAGTCCGTCACCTCCTCCATCTAGTGCAGTTGCCGTCCTCCTTTCCAGTCTTGTGTGGATGACGCGTACTATATCATCCACACAGAGTCCGCCATAGCACTCCTGCGCATGTGCAGCTTGATCTGCCCAGCTGAGGGCTGAGCAAACTACTGTAATGTGCAGGTGCGAGGAAAGATGAAAAACCGCCTGCACATGCACTGAAGGCACAGAGAGCACTGGGGAATGATGTGGCAACCTCTCCTCTTCTGTGGGACGAGAGTGTATTGCGCGCCTACCCCACCCACAAAGTATATCATCCCGCTGGGGAACGCTGGGGGCACAGAGACGTGGAGAAAGCTCGGTCAACTGCCCTTCTTCTGTGGGATGAGAGCACATCACGCGCCTACTCTGCCCACAAAGTACATCCTCACACTGGCACCGGCCAGTGTGGCAACATAATTCTGCAGTGTAGGCATCGCAGCGCTCAGGATTGAATGCTGTGTGCGGAATTTAAAGGACTGGCAGCTAGCAAAAAGCGACAACCGCACGAGCACTGTAGTCTCTGGGCATCTGCCCAAGGGCCGCAGAAAAACCCATCATGGGCTGCATATGGCCAGCAGACTGGAGGTTCCTCACTCCTAATCTATCTCTATAGATCCGACATGATTGTGCACACAGCCTAAAGGCCCCATTACACGCAACGACGTATCTAACGATATATCGCCGGGGTCATGGCTTCCGTGACGCACATCCGGCATCGTTAGCGACGTCGTTGCGTGTGACACCAACGAACGGATGTTAACGATCAAAAATACTCACCTTATCATTGATCGTTGACACGTCGTTTATTTTCAAAAAAACGTTGATTGTTGCAGGACGGAGATTGTTCGTTGTTCCCGAGGCAGCACACATCGCTACGTCTGACACCTCGGGAACGACGAACTACAGCTTACCTGCGGCCGCCGGCAATGAGAAAGGAAGGAGCTGTGCGGGATGTTCGGCCCGCTCATCTCTGCCCCTCCGCTTCTATTGGGCGGCCACTTAGTGACACCGCTGTGACGCCGCACGAACCTCCCCCTTAGAAAGAGGTGGTTCGCCGGCAACAGCGATGTCACTAGGCAGGTAAGTCTGTGTGACAGGTCCGAGCGATGTTGTGCGCCACGGGCAGCGATTTGCCCATGATGCATAAACGACGGGGGCAGGTGCTTTCACCAGCGATATCGCTGCGTGTAAAGCCCCCTTAAGGCTGTAGTGTTTTGGATGCAACAAAAACAGGCAGCATCAAATAAATACCTAAAATTCATTGTGGCCACACAGCCTCAATGTATCCCTTCTAATCTTATCAGCTCATCAGTAAGCCTAATAAATATAAACCTTATAATAAACCTAAATTACTTCTATCTATCTATCTACAAGTGCATTTCAATAAATTAGAATATCATCAAAAAGCTCATTTATTTCAGTAATTCAATACAAAAAGGGAAACACATATATTATATAAAGTCCTTACACACAGAGTGATCTATTTCTATATATTATATAGTCATTACACACAGAGTGATCTATTTCTATATATTATATAGTCCTTACACACAGAGTGATCTATTTCTATATATTATATAGTCATTACACACAGAGTGATCTATTTGAAGTGTTTATCTATGTTAATGTTGATGATTATGGCTTACAGACAATGAAAACCCAAAAGTCAGTATCTCAGAAAATTAGAATATTATATAAGACCAACTGAAAAAATTATTTACACTCAGAAATGTTGGCGCCTACTGAAAAGTCTGTACAGTAAATGCCTCAATACTTGGTCGGGGATCCTTCTGCATGAATTTCTGCATCAATGCGGCGTGGCATGGAGGTGATCAGGTTGCTTTGATAGCATCCTTCAGCTCGTCTGCATTGTTGGGTCTGGTGTCTCATCTTCCTCTTGATAATACCCTATAAATTCTCTATGGGGTTTAAGTCAGGTGAGTTTGCTTGCCAATCAAGCATAGTGATACTGTGGTTAGTAAACCAGGTATTGGTAGATTTGGATGTGTGGACAGGTGCCAAGTCCTGCTGGAAAATGATATTTCCATCTCCAAAAAGCTTGTTGGTAGAGGGAAACATGAACTGCTTTAAAATTTCAGCAAATGACATGTCTCTCCAAACCATCACTGATTGTGGAAACTTCACACTAGACCTCAAGCAGCTTGGATTGTGGCCTCTCCACTCTTCCTCCAGACTCTGGGACCTTGATTTCCAAATAAAATGCAACATTTACTTTCATCTGAAAACAACACCTTGGACCACTGAGCAACAGTCCTGTTCTTTTTCTCCTTGGCCCAGGTAAGACGCTTCTGGCGTTGTCTATTGGTCATGAGTGGCTTCATACAAGGAATGCGACAGTTGTAGCCCGTGTCCTGGATACGTGTGTGGGTGGTGGTTCTTGAAGCACTGACTCCAGCAGAAGTCCACTCCTTGTGAATCTACCCCAAATATGTAATTTCTTAACAATCCTATCAATGCTTTTGTCATCCCTGCTGCTTGTGCACTATTTTCTACCACACTTTTTCCTTCCACTCAACTTTCCATTAATATGCTTGGCAACAGCACTCTGTGAACAGCCAGCTTCTTTAGCAATGACCTTTTGTGGCTTACCCTCCTTGTGGAGTGTGTCAATGACTGCCTTCTGGACATCTGTGAAGTCAGCAGTCTTCCCCATGATTGTGTAGCCTACTGAACCAGACTAAGGAACCATTTTAAGCACTTACGAAGCCTTTGCAGGTGTTGTGTAGTAATTATTCTAATTTTCTGAGATAATAACTTTTGGGTTTTCATTGGCTGTAACCCATAATCATCAACATTAACAGAAGTAAAAACTTGAAATAGATCACTCTGTTTGTAATGACTCTATATAATATATGTGTTTTCCTCTCTGTATTGAATTACTGAATTAACTTTTTGAGGATATTCTAATTTATTGAGATGCACTTGCATCTATCATATTTCTATATATCTATCTTTTGTTAGCAATACCGTAATTTTGAAAATATGATGTAACTGACTTTATTTAATTTATTTGTAAGAATAAATAAATAAATATTCAAAGAACACATTTGCTACATCATTAATAGCAGGTATACCTATTAGACTAACAGCAGGTTCATTATCTAGAATGAGAAAGTATAAAACCCTCACCGGTGCTGCTTTTAATTAGATACTTGTACCTCCTATCAGGAAATCTTTCTTTCAGGCTTCCTGATGCGCAGAGCTTTTACTAATTATAAATGGTAAGGACACAATGTACTGAATATAGAAAATGAACCTGAGGAAATATCAGAAATATTACTATTGCATTTATTAATGAAACAATGATATTTAACACTTACCACTCAGCACTAATAAGACACTCGCCATTGATGAGGCGGATAGTAACACCCAATCCTTAATTGATTTACTCATTTGCATGAGTAATCATTTAAAACAATCATATCTGAGAATGAAACAGCCAAGTTTAATAGCTTATATTTAGAAGCTCTGATCGCTGGGCTGAAGGTACGGACATCCCTCAATCTCTAATATGTCGCAGTTGGAGTCAATGTCATCCTACCAACATTTCCTTAATGACGTCACTATGTGCTACAGACAATATAAATCTGCATATTTCCTTTACCACAGAATCAATGAGGGACAAACTATAGTGGTGAAAATAAGTATTTGATGCGCTACCGATTTTGCAAGTTTTCCCAACTACACAGAAATGGATAGGTTTGTAATTTTTAGCGTAAGTACACTTCAACTATGACAGACAGAATTCCACATGTCCAGGCCTGTTTGAAGTTCACCAATGACCATCTGAATGATCCAGAGGAGGCATGTGGTGAGATGAGACCAAAATTGGAATTTTTTGGTATCAACTCTACTCGCCGTGTTTGGAGGAAGAAGAAGGATGACTACAATCCCAAGAACGCCATCCCAGCCGTGAAACGTGGGGGTGGAAACATCATACTTTGGAGCACTTTTCTACAAAGGGGACAGGACGAATCCACCATATTGAAGGGAGGATGGATGGGGTCATGTATTGCGAGATTTTGGCCAACAACCGCCTTCCCTCAGAACAAGCATTGAAGATGAATTGTGACTGAGTCTTCCAGCATGACAATGACCCAAAACACAAAACTCGTGCCACTAAGGAGTGGCTCCGTAAGAAGCATTTCAAGGTCCAGGAGTGGCCTAGCCAGTCTTCAGACCTGAAACCACAGAGTATTTTTTAGTGTACAATTATACACAATTTGTGTAGTCATAAACCATTGACCAATGTTACCATCTCCGTGCCAGGATGGAGTATAGAAGCCGTACAGACGCTCGGCTATACAGATACAAAGGCAGCCCTGATCTGTGAGTACTAGTATCACACTAGAGGTGTACTTACTTCTTAGAGGATATTATAGCTAGAGTACAGTATGCGTGGTATGGCAGACATATACTGATTTGTGCAGTGATAAAAACTCGGCTGAACCCAATAGAAAATTTTTGGAGAGATCTGAAACTCAATGTTGCCTAGCAACAGCTTTGAATCCTGAAAGATCTGGAGAAGATCTGTATGGAGGAGTGGATCAAAATCCACCCTACAGTGTGTGTAAACCTGGGCAAGAACTACAGGAGACATCTGACCTCTGTATTTACAAACAAAGGTTTCTGTACCAAATATTTAGTTCTATTTTTCTATTGTATCAAATACTTGTACTTACAGTATTTCATGCAATAAAATGTAAATTAATTATTTAAAAATCTTACAATGGGGTCATTCCACATCAAGTGGACCAGTTTTAAAAATCGTCCCCACTCGACGTTCTCCGATTTTGTTGAAAACTTATATGGATGTACATGTATGTTTGAAAAGAGGTTCTGTACATTTTTAGGGCCAGATCTCAAATATATTGGGCACTGTTGACCTTTCACTGGAGGCCCCCCCCCCAAGGCTGCGGCTTCAGCTAAGAGGATTTTGCAAACTTTGGCACATAGCCATTAGAGTTCTATACTGGCTATGATGCTGAAATTTGGCATACTAGCTCAACTTTTGCTGCTAAATACGATACAATTATTACCGGCTATGACAAAACAATATTTCGGCCGCAATTTTGTGTCAAAGTAGCTTGTAAAACGCCTTGCATAAAATTTATGCCTAACTTTGCCCATATATAACTCAAGACTAAAAACCAATAGTAAGTGGTGCTTTGCCCTGTACACCAAACATCTACATGACTTTGCATTGCTGCAATATCACGGTCAAAGCATATGTGTTTGTGGAAATATTCACACCCACATGTGATGAGAAACTTAAAAAAAACGAATTTTACCTATTTTTAGGTCAAATTTCTCAAAAAGGGTACCCCTAAAATATATTAATTCTGATATCATTAGAAAGAGCACATTTTTCTCTGCAAGGATCATTGTTTTGTTTTTTTTGGAGTCTCTCAGTTTAAGAAAAGAAAAATGCCACTGAACATGGTGTTATTTATTAATACGCAATGAATGGTAACTGCACTATTCAAACCCTTGCGTTTGTCAATGGTGGTTATACCACAACCAATTCCCTAAGAATTGGTATTATAATCCTATTAAGAATTGTAATAATGCTGTCTTTCGAGAATTGGCAGCCCTATCGCCTAGGAGCCATGGCCGATAGCCGTGCAAGGCCAGCCGCGGCCGGTCTCTTTATCGCAGGTTCCGAAGCCTGAGGGTGGGTGTCTTTGCCTAGGATCCCAAGCCTAATATTGGGTATCTTTTGTTGGTTCCCAAGCCATAATGTTCAGTCTAAGTGGTCTGGAATTGTTGCTGAATTTGCAACATAATCGGTTCAGAGAAGCTGTATTGTCGGCCCATTGCTGTTGCAGCTGGTGCTGGAATTATTGCAATGATTGACTGCTCGGGAATCCAGGCATGTATCATTTCTCACAGGCCAGTGAAAGAAGCTAGCTGGTCCATGAGGATGCATAAAATTTATTAATGCATCATGGTCGTCGACTGAAATTTCAGAAATATTTCCAATCCACCAGTTCCTATCGTAAATGCAGGCAATGTATTGCCCTGGCTGGAGGTTTGCAATTGGCACAAAAGGCATTTCTGATCTGACAGATCCATCTACATGGGCAATGAAAGATGATGGGTCATTTGACACCCTTGAAATGCGAATCTTTTTGTCATCAATTGACACAAACTGGTGATTTTCTCTTGTTCCAGCAATTGTATGTCCATCTTTGAACCTTTCCTCTTGAACTACCCGTATTTCGTCAATTTTTTCTTTTGGAACAAAAAAAAACTTGATTCCATGCAGTTGCTCGTTGCAAAAGTTGAATAAATCCAACGGGGCCAGTATTTGGTTTTCAGTTGGGTGTTGAAGACTGGCACGAGCTGCCAACCTCTTTGCTGTCCCTCCAATCCCATAACAGGGCGACTTTCCATGACTGGTAGCAAAAAAATTCCATTCAGCGCTGATATTGAAGTCAGCATTGTGGTGGCACAAGTTGAGAAAATGTTTGAAATTTTTGTACTGGGCTGCAGATCCATCGCTGAAGTAGTGGATATGATGAATCCCATAGATGAGAGTCTTGAGATACTCCACAATTACTGTTAAGAAAGTGTGGACTGCAACTGTGTCATGTCGTGAGCAATCACTGATTAGTTATTATTATTAGTCAATAACTTTTCATAACTAAAAAGGTTTATAGGTTTTTTATTATAATAGACATTGCTGGCAACAATACAACTCTGTAACATGTGATAAGAATCTGAAAATCAAACACAAAATCAATGCATTATGCGCATAAATAACACCATGTTCAGTGGCATTTTGCACGGCTATTGGCCATGGCTCCTAGGCGATGGGGCTGCCAATTCTCGAAAGACAGCATTATTACAATTCTTAATAGGATTATAATACCAATTCTTAGGGAATTAGTTGTGGTATAACCACCATGGACCAACGCAAGGGTTTGAATAGTTCAGTTACCATTCATTGCGTATTAATAAATAACACCATGTTCAGTGGCATTTTTCTTTTCTTAAACTGAGAGACTCAAAAAAAAACCAATGATCCTTGTTGAGAAAAATGTGCTCTTTCTAATGATATCAGAATTAATATATTTTAGGGGTACCCTTTTTGAGAAATTTGACCTAAAAATAGGTAAAATTAGTTTTTTTTTTAAGTTTGTCATCACATGTGGGTGTGAATATTTCCACAAATACATATGCTTTGACCGTGATATTGCAGCAATGCAAAGTCATGTAGATGTTTGGTGTACAGGGCAAAGCACCAGTTACTATTGGTTTTTGGTCTTGAGTTATATATGGGCAAAGTTAGGCATAAATTTTATGCTAGGCGTTTTACAAGCTACTTTGACACAAAATTGCGGCCGAAATATTGTTTTGTCATAGCCGGTAATAATTTTATCGTGTTTAGCAGCAAACGTTGAGCTAGTATGCCAAATTTCAGCATCATAGCCAGTATAGAACTCTAATGGCTATGTGCCAAAGTTTGCAAAATCCTCTTAGCTGAAGCCGCAGGCTTGGTGGACCCTCCAGTGGTGAAAAGGTCAACAGTGCCCAATGTATTTGAAATCTGGCCCTAAAAATTTACAGAACCTCTTTTCAAACATACATGTACATCCTTATAAATTTTCAGCAAAATCAGAGAAGGTCGAGTGGGGACCACTGGTCCACTTGACATAGAATGACCCAACGTGATTAGCGGGAACTTTTGGGGGATTCTGTTTGTGATAGTTAAATTGTACCTACAATTAAAAATTACAGACCTCTCCATTCTTTGTAGGTTGGAAAACTTGCAAAATTGTCAGTGTATCAAATACTTTTGATACGAATAGTGCACTGCGGCATTTTTTAGCCGCTCCCATAGCCAAACTCATTTATCATTTTCCTGGTGGGAGGAGATATCAGTGAGGGATGGTGAAATGGTGGCAGTGAGAGACATTAGCAGAACGCCCAGGACATCGGGGCATAGACCCAATTCATGGAAGTCCCACTGGGATGTTTAGGACCTATTGATATATTTTTTTGTGATTCATTCATCTTTCATTTTTATATAAGCTTCACTATATGAGGTTCTGCATTTTTGCACGGCGAATTGCAGTATATTTTATACAGTATGTAATTTTGCCAAACACATCTGTAAGATCGTATTCACAGGTAAAGTAAATGCCTTTTTCTGCTGCTTTTTATCTGATTGTTCTCCGCAGGTGTCCAAACAACACTATGTTATAATGATCATCTCTGGTTATTGCCTGATTGCTTTTTGCCCTTATTTGATGTGCTTTTCTTACAAATTTGAAGCAGCATTTTTTATATTTTTTATAGTAAAAAAAAAGTTTTGAGTCTACGCTTAAAAATGAAATTGCGTTTTTACGTTTTTTCCATAATAGGTTTATAAATGTGTATTTTTCAGGCTCCCGTTCTAAGTTTATAGAGGAAAAAGCAGCCCAAGCAAAGTTGATGTGATTCCATGAAAACTCTTGCACACTGTGCGCCCAAAGATCCTGTTGAACTGGGCAGTTTTAGTTCTTTTTTTCTCCATAGTCTTTAGTACAGACCCTGAAAAAATACATACCGTACTTCAAATCTGTGGCAATCACGCATCAAAAAAAGGAGAAAAAGGCATAAAAAACAATCCCAGGAAAAATACAATAATCAGAGAAGATTGTTATTGTGTAGTGTTGGGTAGAGAACATGCAGATAAAAAGCAGCAGAAATAATGCAAGATTTAAGTCCCTGTCACACACAGAGATAAATTTGCGGTTGCAGTGAAATTGTGGACAATCAGTGCCAGGTTTGTGGCTGTGTACAAATGGAACAATATGTCCATGATTTCACTGCAACCACAGATCTGCCAAAGATGTATCTCTGTGTGTGACAGGGCCTTTAGACTATATGTGAACATGTTCTCAATGTTATATTTTTATTAAAAAAGTTTATGGGTGGAGAAAAAAATAATTCAAGCCATTTTTATGCCATTATCTGATGATTGTAAATAACCTGTTCACTGTTTTGATTGGTTTTGTTACAATTACAGGGATACCAAATAGCTGGGTGCTGAGGACAAGATGGATATCAGAACATAGAAAAGCTGGGTGCTGATAGAAAGAGGGATTTCAGATCATGGGAAATGTGGGTGCTGAGGGAAAGAGCCAAGTGTCAACATTATTATCCTGTGCACCGGGGCCTATCAAACTTTAGATACGCCACTGCTCTGACATAGAGTAGAAAACTGGATAGAAGGTTGGCGTGGCTATAGGCCCTGATTAATTTTTCACATTGGTGTTGATGAGGAGGCATTCTGTAGTCAGATGCCCTGATTCATTAATAACTCTAGTGCATCTGATAAGTGGCATGCATGTGTGCCGCCCCCATGCCAGCAGCCGGGCTGCTCGGATCCGGATCTGCAGTGTGGCTGGAGACATTCTGCCGGACCCAGGGGTCGCGCGGACATTTCAAATAAAAAGGGGACGTATTTGTACGGGATTTGCCGTAAACTGTCTGTGACGCCACCCACGGTGTGTGGTGAAATGTGGCACCACCGCTGCTGTTGTGGGGCACCCGGGGGATGATGGGATGGCAGCTGGATGTTAACCCCTCTGTGGGTAGGGATGGATGCCCTCGGGCCCAGTGTCTCTTATGCTGAGGATGGTGACTGCAGGGGCTGGCGCGCCCGGTCAGACTGGGGGATGTTAGTTTACTCACGAATAAATGAATCCCACCAGTCCAATGGTAAACCGAGGTGCTGGTGGCCGGCCGCCGAGGTCGGGTGTATCTGGTCCCACACCCAGGCTGGTGGTCTATGTCACTTTCCTCTGCACTTTGTGTTTGGTGTGGTGGACTTCCCAGTGTGAAACACAGGAGTCCGCTCCCGGTCCTTTTGTTGTGAGCCTTGCCCGCTGACGCTGACCCTTGGGATCTAACGGGCCCTGACGGATGCCCTATCCCCTTCAGTGGGTGGTTGTCTGCTTTTGGGACCTTGGTTGGGACAGGGCCTAAAATCCTGCCCTCAATTGGTTAATTAGCTAGGCTGTTGGTTCCGGTCGTGGCTTAAGGGTCCAAGTACCCCCTATGTGCACGGTTTCCAGGTCGGTTCTCCGGTGTCGGTACCGGCGGGGTCCGACCCTGCCCTGGTCCACCTCGGATCTCCAGCAGCCATCTTCCCGTCTCCTGACAGACATGGACCACCGTCTGCCACCTAGCCAGCACGCCGAGGCTCCAACCCTGACGCCTTTTCTTTCTGTCTCAGCCTTCACTTTCTCCTCCTCAACTACTCCCCTCCACTCCAATTGAACTACAACTTAGACTACTGCTTTTCCCGCCCTGGGTTCTCCAGACCCCTAGGTGGGCGTTCTCCATCTGCCTGGTCCCGCCCACTGGTGTGCCTTTCCTACCCTGGGGGGGTTACTAGGGTTTCTGGTCGGCTGTGTGTAACCCTGTGTGGGATGGTGTTATGCGGTGGCCTATACTGTGTGACTATCTGGTTTTGCCAGGGCGTCACACATGCAGATGACCTTAAGGTCAGAGCAGAGACACCTTGCTGCACCTAGATAATGGAGTGAACATTTGAGAAGATCTATGACCAAAACGTTACACTTGTACACAGACACCACACCACATTGAATACATTTATATTTTCATTTTGAGTGAAACATTCCTTTGTTTTTTTTCTACCACTGCTATATCTACCACAGCCCCCCCGGTCCTCAGATCTGCTATCTCTACCACTGCCCTGGTCCCCAGTTCTGCTATCTCTAAACATTGTCCCCGAATCTGCTATCTGTAACACTGCTCTGTTCCCGAATCTGTTATCTCTAACACTGCCCTGGTCCCTGGATCTGCTATCTCTAACACTGCCCTGGTCCCTAGATCTGCTATCTCTACCTCTGCTCTAGTCTCTGGATCTGCTATCTCTAACACTGTCCTCGTCCCCAGATCTGCTATCTCTACCTCTGCTCTGGTCCCTGCATCTGCTATCTCTAACAATGCCATGGTCCCTGGATCTGCTATCTCTAACACTGCCATGGTCACTGGATCTGCTATCTCTTCCTCTGCTCTGGTCCCTGGATCTGCTATCTCTAACACTGCCCTGGTCCCTGGATCTTCTTCTGTGCCGCCCCTGTGACAGCCGACGGGCTGCTCGGATCCAGATCTGCAGTGGCTCGAGGGGTCTCCGGACACGAGGCGGGGTCGAGCGGCCTCTCGAAAATAAAAGGGGGGTAGAAAGGGTGGATTGGACAATGTTCGTGATGCCACCCACGGTTCGTGGTACAAATTGGAATACCACCGCTGCTGCGTTTAGGGGAGAAGGGAGCGCCCGGGAGCGATGGAATGGCAGCTTTTGATGTTAACTCCTCCGTGGGCAGGGGAAGGTGTCCCGGGGCTCGGTGCTGGCAGGATGGGGACCCGTTGGGGGCAAAGGGGCACAACGTACTCACACAGTCCAGAGATGCTGACGCTGACACCAGGTAAACCAAAGTCTTGAACGTCCTGCAGCCTTAGTCCGAACACGTTGGGTCTGTGCCCTTTTGGCGTTGCTTTCGCCTAGAACTACTCGGGTCCCACTCACCTGCGTGGCTAGCAGGGTGAGCTTGCTCTCAGGGTTCACGCTTGGGATTTTCTGGACTGTTTTGGGAAGTCCTATTCCTATTGTTGCGCTAGTACCCCAATTTTGGAGCGGGTGGAGAGCGGTTCATGAAGATTCCGTTCCGGTCGGTTGAATTACTGGGCTGCAAGAAGCGACTTCCCAGCCTAGGGTCCGGGTACCCCATCGTGCCCTGGCCCCTGCCCGGCTGTAGCACAAGGCCGCAGGTCTGCCCTCCATGGCAGTACCGTGCCCCCTGTCACTACCCCCTGCGACCGGGGTTCCAGCTCCTTCCAGGCCAGACCAACATCTGGCACCTGGGACGGTTACAGGAGCCCAGCTCCTCAGCATGACCTTTCCTGTCACCGCTCGCTGGCACTTCTCTCCAACTTCTCCTCTCTCTCACTCCTGACACATCTGGCCCTCCTTCTACCAACCCTCCATCTGGGCGGCCCTATTCCCCTCAGGCTGCCCAATGGGTGTTTGGTGGGTGTGGTGCAGAGTGTTCATCAGGATTTGTGTATACCTGTTCTTAGCAACACCAAAGGGACAGGACCCGTGACCAAGGAGGAGTGGGTACCATGCAGAAGGGCAGATTGCACGGCATCCTGTGGCGACCTGCTAGGCCAGGGGGTCACACTATCTTTACCTCTGCTCTGGTCCTTGGATCTGCTATCTCTAAGGCCCTGTTCCCATGTGGCGCCCTGGACAAGCCAGGACGTCACAGGTACTACACCAACACACCCCACACCCCGGCTAGGCACACCTAGGTCAAACACAAATCCTTGTTGCCTTCCTCCAGGGGCTGATGTCCACACCATGGGGTGGGCCAGGCGGTTGGTCCCGCCCACCGAGGAGTTCACAGTCCTGGAGGTGGGAAAAGTAGGCAGATCAGTTTTTAGAGTTAGAGAAGGGAAGTGGTAGAGGAGCAGCCTGACGGTGTCCGGGTGTGTGGCCCGGGCACATACAGCAAGGTTGGCAGACGGTCGTGACCGTCTGCAGGAGAGGCTGATTGGAGTGAACCGTAAGGACCGGGGACGGGTGGTGGCCCGCCGGTACCGGATCGGGGAGTGAAGAGAAGCCAGCACCATTCGGCAGGGCCTACGGACCTCGACCAGGCTTGGAGTCGCCGTAAAACCGGTCAAATCCGTTAGCGAAGGGAACCTCCGGGGTTTCCCAGCAATCAAGACCCGATTGAAGGCAACAGCTCAAACCATGAAGGGAAACACAGTCACCGCCAAGGCTACAGTTCCCAGGGCCAGAGCCTGCGGGCAAAAGGGGCTCCCTCAGCATCCATCCAAGCTGGGGAGCGGGTTAACGGTGGGAAGCTATCGGAACCGTAAACACAACACAGGTGCAGGGAAAGGCAGTCACCATCAACCTACCGGGAGGAGAACAACCGCAGCCGTCTGTGGGACCCGTCCATCCAGCCGTTTGTTTGACCAGAGACTTAGTGTAAATTACTGGCTGAGTGAGTACCACCGTGCCGTGCGGCACAGCGCTGCCCCCGCGACCCTGTACCTCACCAGGCCCCGTAACCCGCCTGTCATCCCCAACCCCTCACTCGGGCCCCGGGACAACCAACCCCCCTACCCACGGAGGGGAGAACCAACATCCAAGCTGCTCCCTGTCATTGCTCCCGGGATCCCCGTCCAGAGCAGCGGTGGTGTCACAACTTCACCACAACCGTGGGTGGCGTCACAGACAATATCCCCAAACCACACACCACCCCCCTTTCACTCACGGTCGAGGAACGCTGCTCGAGTCCCCGGGATCCGACCCACCGCTCGAGCCACCACCGATCAGCAGCAGCAGCAGCCGGACCCGAGCAGTGGGTGAGCGCAGCATCCCCTCCTCCGCCCGCGACACCCACGGTAGAAAATACATGCGGATTTTGCTGCGGAAAACCTGCAGATTTTCAAGATTTTCCAGGTTTGCACAAGTACAGATGTTGCGGACGGGAGGCCGGGCCACTGCAGGGGCTGCTCGGATCCGGGTTTGTTACTTCGGCTCGAGTGGTAGCCGGACTCGGGCTCGTATGGCTGTTCGTCCTCACAACCGTAGGAAAGGGGGTATTTACAGGGGATTGATTTGTCAATGATGCCCTCCGTGGGTTGCGGTGAGAGTTGGTAGCACCGCCGCTGCCTGGTGATGGGACGCCCAGGGCTGATGGAGTGGTGCAGCAGGATGGAATCCCCTCCACGGGTAGGGGAGGTGTAGTCCCGGGGCCCACGGTGTACAGGAGTGGTGACTGCGGAGAATGACATGCAGGGTTGGACCGGGGATGGATGTGTACTCACAGTTCCAAAGAATTGCACACAAAGTCCAGTCCAGTCTATTGTCATGGGGGGGTGGGGGGTGAAAAGGCTTTACTGGCTGGTGTTGTGCATCTGGGTGTGGGTTTGGTGTTGGACTACCAAGGAGGATGGAGTTTTGTACTTGAGAGATTTGTACAACCTCTGTGACTACCTGGTTTTGCCAGGGCGTCACACAGACACTCCCCATGTTATCCTATGTCATGACTGTACTATTGTAGATGCTTCCTTCCCGCAATGCACTAACCCCTTCATCCCACAGATTCCCCCTCCAATGAAGACATGACACCCGCTTGGATAATGTGGACAAATCGGCCTTTATTACACAATCATGACATTAAATAAATACCTTTCTTTAAAGCGAGGAGGGCTCTTGGAGCTCCAAAACCTGGCGGACGTTCCCATAAAATTGATAAACCATCCGCAGTTGTCCCCAGCCGCAAACGACCACAAGCTCGGGGACACCATGACCGGAAAACCATTTCCCTAACACCGACTCCCAGGGGACCCCACCCTGGAGAGCCCCAAAGTCTGCCAGGTAATTACCATTCCAAATAAAAGAAGGGGGGTTACCATCCACCTGATGTAAAACCCCCCACCACCATTTTACCACCAACTCCAAGAACCCCACCTCACTACCGCAACATGACAGTAAATAAATAAAATACCCGGCCGAAATGATGCCGACACATTACTAAAATATACAAAACTTTCTCCTGATGAAACCCACACCCCCAGCATAACACAGGGCGGGAGGGCGGGACCTTTTCTGCTGGCTTCACATCCTGTTCTGATAGTACCCACCCCTTCTACTGATCCTATATTCCCAACTGACCACCCCTAGCACTTTTCCTAGCCCCTTAAACTTCTGACCCCCCACAGCCCGCGTTTTCTTTCCCTGCAACCAATGTTAACCCCTCGTTGCCCTTCAAAGTCAGTCATGAGTCACTTTGCCCATGGCTCCGCATCAAATTTGATGTTTCTTGCCAGTCTATCCTGAGGAAGGGAGCTGTGTCTCCCGAAACGCGTTGACCTGTGCATTGAATAAAAGCAACATTAATCTACAATCTTCATGATCGGCTAGTCATTGGCACGGCTTGGACACCCTATTCTACTACTCTCTGTTATCAACCACGAGCATTACCTGAGACCTCATAATGCGAGTCACCCCACCAAACAAAGTGCTCGCTCCACCTTACTGAACACCTGCTAACCACAGGTGCATCCACCAAGCCAAGAAACTCCCCACTGCCCTATCCATCTTAATTTCAGTCCTGTCGATCCCCTCTATCGACCGGACCCCCAGTAAGGTTTTGTAGGCACAATATCCTTTCTGCACCATCTTCACCTCTTGGGGAGGTGGAGCATAGCTGCAGTAAACCTTGGCAAATAACGCCAATTTAATCCCCACAAGGGGATATCCCCACATCATTTTCACCCATGTGCAACACCAGCACATCGGGGGCACAATCCAACCTTAAAACGGTGAAAATCCAGTGCTACTTTAGACCACTCATACCTGGAACCAGATCCCAAGCACTAGAATGTGATCTCTCAACCAACCCCGCTGGCACTCATTCCTCCTCTCATCTGCCAGCAAACCCCCCCGCCCCCCAATTCAGAACAGTGACCCAATTATCCAACCGGTGGTGCTTTTTTTTTTTTTTTTTTAAATTATACTTTTGCAGGAAGTCACCCACTTTTCTGCCTTGGTTGAGGCCCAAGACCACCAATGGGCCTGAGCGATCACCCCCCCAACATAAATAAATACCCCCTGCAACACTCTACTGACCGCCTTATCAACCTCTTTACTGCTCACAACCTGACCCCCCACTTTTTATTTTTAAATATATATTTAAGATGTATTCAGTTTGACCATTCCAACCAAACATTCCATGGGGTAGGTTACCCCAAAACATCCTGACTCAACATGCCACCTCCACTTGACGATGGAGCCACCAATTCCCCTAATTCCCCAAAGAGCAACTAAGAACAACTAGCCGAAAACCACTTCACCTCAAATGGGGGAATTACTCACTGGTCTTGGCAGTGCCCACTGTTCCAAGCAATTAACCAGTCCGGTTAAAGGACTCATCCCTCAAACCCCTCAAAAATTGCACTAAACAGTTTAATGACATCAACCAGACATTGAAACTTACAACCAGAAGTGGTCTGAGCCATAAATTATTAACCTCAGACTCAGACCTTCCTTCAGCCGACACCCTGCGTAACCAACACAGCAGTGCCCCTACCAAATCCTCCTCAGACTCCCCCATGCCGAATTCCTGACTCCGATTCCCCGTTGCCTCACCAATCCGCCTCATATGCTAACCTAGTACCCCCCAGCAAAGGATACTGTCATTCATAATAAGCCTAGTGCCCAAATACCACCTCACAAAGCTCCTCCGGCCACTTGCAGCTGGTGGACTCTGCCTCTAGTGCCAGGCACCAAAAACGATCCCACTACAATTGAAAAAGAGCATTAACGCTAATTTCCAAACACCTAGTACCTGCACTGCCACTATCTACGTGCTAAAGCACTAAAGCAAATAGGCACCGTAACCCAAAGTGCCTCCATAGCCCCGTTAACGGAGGAGAAACACCAAAAATTAGTTGCCAAAAACACCTGTTGAAGCAATGAAAACTGATGTTTTTATTGCTGAAGTATTCCCCCCACATGGAACTGGCCACTACCAAGGAAAAACTCCAACAAAATCCGATTCCTGGTAAAACACTGCCTCCACCCAAGATCGTGGCTCTATGTCCATCCCCCATTTACCCTGCTGAAAGTTCTGACAACTAACCCAACCTGCCGCTACAGTAAAAGTTCACAATCAAAATAGGCCAGAAGCTCCAAAACCCTAACGACCAGCCATTAAAACTACCCAGGAAAATATATCCTGGCCCTTACTGCCAGGTCATTGAAGAGTTACTCCAGCAACCATATACAAAGCGTGGGGGCCTTGCCCCCGCCATAGCCACCTTCCCACTACCCAAATAATTCTGGCTATGGGCACATGCAAAAGCAAATTAAAGCATGCCCAGCAACAACCAAAGGTCTGCCACTGCATTTTATTTTACTTATTTATTTTTTTTAAATATATAACCCGCTTTGCGCACTTCAGTGAGGAAAGCCACACTTCCTTGTCCCGTAACCTGTACTCAATCCTCCCCTGCTCTCCATCCTTCTAGAATCAATGGAGATTCCCAAGATGTTCAGACAACTGCCAGGGCCCTTCTTTCTCTCTTGGTAAACTGACGAACTATCCATGCCCTAGCCCTCAGCAAAGATGCCAAAAATGGAGAGCTGACCGCCCCATGTACAGGAAGTTTTTTTGGTTTTTTTTGTTTTTTTCTTTTGCTGTTGTTTTTTTTTGAGGTAAGACTCATCATCAGCAACCCAGCCATACTGCAACCCCCCCATTCTAGAAATGAACCAAACCCTTCCAATAGGCACAAGAAAATAGGGCAAACCATAAGTAAACACCAGACCACAAAATATGAACCATCCCAAAACAACCTAACAAATGCATGCTGTCAGGACGCCCTGGCAACAAACGGCATGTCAGAAACGACAACTCCCAAGTGACCCGGAATTTATCGGCTCCTTCTTTTGCACCACCCCTAACAAAGAAAACTACCAGAAATGGCAGAGATAAAACTGAACCGCCCAATACCTGCACCATACCTCGCACCCAAATTATTATTATATTTGATATACATTTACTATTATTATTATTATGATTCATAACAAAAAACTAAAAGGAACGGCATGTGACGAGAAAGTGGCTTCACTCCCCCCTTTCCAGTATCACCCCCAAATTCATTCTGCCTGGTACAAGCAACAAGGTGCTCCAGGAAAAGAACCCACCGCAGCCTGAACCCTGGTATCTGAACGAGCCGTAAGGCCCCATCACACCCAGTGACAAATCCTCGGCAGATCCACGGCCGCAGCGAAACCCCGGACACACCACTCCATCTGTACACAGCCACAAACCTGGCACTGATTGTCTGTCCGCAATTTAACCGCAACCACCGATCCACCGCAGATCCATCCCCGCGTGCGACTGGGCCCCCAGAGCTTTCTGATCTTGCCTTATGCAGTGTCACCCATCCTTTCACTGCCTGAACTGCCCATCATTTCAACATTGGGTGTAATCGCTACAAAACCAATGAACCTTCCTTGTAGCAGAACACCCCTGAACAATTCTCAGGGTCCCCCCCCTTTTTTTTTTTTTTTTTGCGTGCCCATGATGCTTGCAGAATGGCAAGCACCTGAAGCCAGTTAACAAAATCAAAAGTTTAACCACTCGCCCTTCTCTGTCTGCCCTGACACCGCGACCCCCACCACAAGATGTGGCCTAACTTGATGACCAAACGGGGACCTGCCTCAACGCCCGGCACCCAAAACAGAAACAGAGGACCCCATTGACCCGGCCTTTGCCTGCTCCACACGTTCCGGCTACTCCTTCCCAAACCCTAACATGCTGCAGACCCTACTAACTGACCCCACAGAGGCCCCCAACATGCTAAAACTAAGACCGCCACCATTCCCCCTAGGCCTGATTAAACACCCACCCACGAAAATTGCACTAGATGAACACACACAGAACAGAGAATTAAACTCACCAGGCTGCGTGGGGGCATGGAACCCACCAGCCGGAACGCCCGATTCGAGCCGATGACTCTCCTCAGGATGTTGAGGCACTCAAGCCGCTTAAGCAGCTTGCCCAGGGAGACCCCAGCAAGCCGCCGCAATCAAACCTAGCTGGACCACCAGGGAGCAGACTACCTGTTGAACGACCTCCCACGACGTGGATCATCCCCTCCTAGATGACGACCTCTTCCTCGACACAGACCTCATCCGCGACGACGAGCCCCTCCATGCTGCTGACCTCCAACACAAAGGCGACCTCCATCGTGATGACGACAGCCTCCTCCTCAATGCTAACCTCCTTGCAGATATCGATCCCTGAGCCGACCTCCTTCCCGAGAACCATTAACGAGCTGAAAACGACCTCCACGCTGACCTCCAGCCAGATAATGACCTCCGCGCTGACCACCTCACTGAAAACAACCTCCATGCTGACCGCCAGCCAGATGATGACCTCCGCGCTGACCACCTCACTGAAAACAACCTGCACGCTGACCTCTTTCTCCGATGACGACCTCCGCGCTGACCTCTTTCCCCGATAACGACCTCCGTTCTGACCTCTTTCCCCGATGACGACCTCCATGCTGACCTCATTCCCCGATGACGACCTCCGCGCTGACCTCATTCCCCGATGACGACCTTCGCGCTGACCTCATTGCCCGATGACGACCTCCGCGCTGACCTCATTCCCCGATGACGACCTCCGCGCTGACCTCTTTTCCCGATGACGACCTCCGTGCTGACCTCTTTCCCGATGACGACCTCCACGCTGACTTCTTTCCCTGATCACGACCTCCGCGCTGACCTCTTTCCCCAATGAAGACCTCCGCGCTGACCTTTTTCCCCGATGAAGACCTAAGCGCTGACTTCATTCCCCAATGACGACCTCCGTTCTGAACTCATTCCCCGATGCCGACCTCCGCACTAACCTCTTTTCCCGATGCCGACCTCCGCGCTGACCTCTTTTCCCGATGACGACCTCCGCGCTGACCTCTTTCCCCGATGACGACCTCCGCGCTGACCTCTTTCCCCAATGACGACCTCCGCGCTGACCTCTTTCACCGATGAAGACCTCCGTGCTGACCTCTTTCCCCGATGAAGACCTCCGCGCTGACCTTTTCCTTGATGTCGACCTTTGCTTTTCTGACCTCAAGCCTGAAGCCGCCTGTTACGGTTGCTGCGAGCACTGGAGACTATGTCCAGATTTCTTGCTACTGCACATGTGCGAGCGCTGGAGACTAAGTCCAGATTTCTTGCTACTGCACATGTGCGAGCGCTGGAGACTAAGTCCAGATTTCTTGCTACTGCACATGTGCGAGCGCTGGAGACTAAGTCCAGATTTCTTGCTACTGCACATGTGCGAGCGCCGGAGACTAAGTCCAATCTTGGAGCCATTGCACATGTGCGGGTGACATCATCGCTGACACGAGGTCACATGTCTCTGACACCTTCTATGCCGATTGGTCGCTGGTCATGTGCTTGTGACGTCTTGCTCGGTGATAGGCCAGCATGACGTCACTCCTGTCGTTCTGGAAGCGGATTGGCTCTGGTGTCCTCCATCTTGGATGAGGCACAGAGTCTATATAAGACCCTGACACACGCCGCATGGTGCTCAGTCCTCTTGGTTCATGCATATGAGTAGACGCTCTGTGCGCGTTCCTCTAGGCATTCCTCTGTCTATGCTAGGTGAGCGCTACCGGCAGGGTAGCGTTCTTATACCTTACAGCTTCGGCTGCTGTCCGTATCCTTACCTCTTAGGGGAGCGGACATAGGCAGGTGCCTGAGGCACATGGTCTGGCTGGGCCTTGTGATTGTACTCGTAGGTGGACGTTGCCGCTAGGGTAACGTTCCTTATACTGCGTCTGGCAGTTGTTCGTATCCTCGCACACTAGGGGAGCGAACAGAGGTAGGAGCTTTGTGCGGCTTACGCTGCTGTTCGTCTCTTTTGCACCACTAGAAGAGCGGACCTAGGCAGGTGCCATATCTAGTGGTTCGTGTCCTCGCACACTAGTGGAGCGAACGCAGGTAGGAGCTTTGTGCGGCTTACGCTGCTGTTCGTCTCTTTTGCACCACTAGAAGAGCGGACCTAGGTAGGTGCCATTTCGCACACATTGCCTTTGTCTCTGTGATTATTAACAGAGATCATTCCACACACCCTCCAAGTAAGGGAGGAATTGCTTTACTTTCTTATTATATCTTTCTGTGAGTTAACAGAGGTATTGCACTCTGCCATAGTCTGCAGCAAAGTCTTTGCACGGTGGACCCTGACTGTCTGATACTCCTTTCGGTTATTATCAGACAGCCCCCCGTAACACCGCCCTCCGCGCTGACCTCTGTCTCTGGGTGTTTCTCCGGATGTCCAGTTGCTGCCACCACAAGCAGTCCCCCCAACAGATATATCACTGGAAAGAACCGCCGCCATCTTGTTGAAGCCCTGATCACTAGAGGCCTGAGGCAGAGCCTCGGTCACGTGATACACCGAGGCCCCACCCACCTCCGCAGGTCCCGGCTGCCTTGTAAGATTCCTCCCCTGTTCCATCTAAAAGCACAGGATGGAGAGATGGACAGGGAGGGTCCCCGGGGAGGGGGCTCTTGCGGCACCACAGAGACCTCAGGAGCTGCTCCTGGTGGCAGACTGTCAGGCACCCTCGCCCTGCGTGCCCACTGGGGAAGTGGATCTTCTGTAGCATCCCCCACAGCCGAACCTCCCAATATCTGCAGCACCTGTACTCTGATGCAGCTGCTGCTGGCAGCACCCTGAAGTTGCTCCAGAAGTTCTTAAATCACCATGATCACAGTCACATCAGGAGACGAGGTGAAGAGAGCACAGGACCTTTTCTGCTGGCTTCACATGCTGTTCTGATAGTACCCACCCCTTCTACTGATCCTATATTCCCAACTGACCACCCCTAGCACTTTTCCCAGCCCCTTAAACTTCTGACCCCCCACAGCCCGCGCTTTCTTTCCCTGCAACCAGTGTTAACCCCTCGTTGCCCTTCAAAGTCAGTCATGAGTCACTTTGCCCATGGCTCCGCTGTGGACTCCGTTCAGCCTTTTGTGGAGTGTTGTTTCAATGCTGCAGATTTTGCACCTGCGGAAAATACTGCAGCTTTCCCTTAGTTGCACGTAACTTCATGTCAATTATTCCTGCGGATTTCCTGCCTTTCTACTATGGAGATACAGGGGGGGAAATCCGCAGGAATAACGCTCAAATTCCGCACGTTTTCCGCAGGTTTTCCGCAACAATTCCGAATGAAATCCATAGCAATGGATAGCTGTGGATTCCGGGGAGCTGCTGCATTAAACCTGCAGAAATACGTGCAGAAAATTCCGCAGATATCTTCTCCCGTGGGCACAGGGCCTAACACTGCCCTGCTCCCTGGTCTGCTATATCTACCTCTACTTTGGTATCCAGATCTGCTATCTCTATCACTGCCCTGGTACCTGGATCTGCTATCTCTACCTCTGCTCAGGTCCCTGTATCTGCTATCTTTACCTCTGCCATGGACCCCGGATCTGCTACCTCTAACACTGCCCTGATCCACGAATCTGCTATCTCTAACACTGTCTTGGTCCCCAGATCTGCTATCTCTAGCACTGCACTGGTCCCTGGATCTGCTATCTCTAAGGCCCCCTTCACACATTCATGTCTCCTGTACATGTTTGGTCCATTTCCTCACATGCCGGAGACACGGGCACGCGTAGAACCATTAAAATCAATGGGTCTGCGCTCACGTGCGTGTTTTGCCATGGACCGTGTGTCCATGTGGAGCATACATGTGCCCGTGTGCTCCAAACGTAGACATGTCCATTTTTCTCCGACATCACGGGAGTACACGGACCTCACATGGACCGCACGGATGTGATCCGTGTGACATGCACCGAAGGAAACACACGTGTCTGTGAAATAAAAGGAATTTCTATACTCACCTTCTCCAGTGCTGCTGTCTCTGCCGCTGCTGCTCATCGTATATTCACTGCACCGAGGGCCGGGAGCAGCAGCAGCGGGGAGTCGGCAGGACCGGAGTCGTAGATCAGAACCACGGATAGCAGCGCCAGGGACAGGTGAGCAGAAAGTTCCCGTTCTCCATGTGTTATCACGCATAACATAAAAACGGCACACGGAGAACACACGTGTGCCATACACACGGCACACGGAGAGCAACACACACCTTTGACACGTCCTTGAAAAACGTGCGTGATTTTCACGGACGTGTGAAAGAGGCCTAACACTGTGCTGGTGCCTGGATGGCTGGACCTCCTGCCCCAAATGAACACAGTAATTAGCAGTGACAAAGGGAAACTACAACCCAGTATATACCACTTAGTTACAATAAAATGGCACCCGTCTCCCTTCACTCCTCTGAATTGTGTATTATAGAGGCATGAACAGGTCACAGCTAAAAAGGTCATAGCATGGGAGATGTGGAGAGTGTCCGACTGCAATTTGCTGTGGCCTGGGTTTGCCATATTAGTGGTAAATAAATGACCAGCTATAATACAAACCAGCAAATAAAAATGACAGCCCCAAAAAATCTTTACTACAGCAAATTTTATACTATTTTAAAAATATTTGTTCATACAGTCAGGGCCAGAAATATTTGGACAGTGACACAAGTTTTGTTATTTTAGCTGTTTACAAAAACATGTTCAGAAATACAATTACGGTATATATATAATATGGGCTGAAAGTGCACACTCCCAGCTGCAATATGAGAGTTTTCACATCCAAATCGGAGAAAGGGTTTAGGAATCATAGCTCTGTAATGCATAGCCTCCTCTTTTTCAAGGGACCAAAAGTAATTGGACAAGGGATTATAAGGGCTGCAATTAACTCTGAAGGCGTCTACCTCGTTAACCTGTAATCAATGAAGTAGTTAAAAGGTCTGGGGTTGATTACAGGTGTGTGGTTTTGCATTTGGAAGTTGTTGCTGTGACCAGACAACATGCGGTCTAAGGAACTCTCAATTGAGGTGAAGCAGAACATCCTGAGGCTGAAAAAAAAGAAAAAATCCATCAGAGAGATAGCAGACATGCTTGGAGTAGCAAAATCAACAGTCCGGTACATTCTGAGAAAAAAGGAATTGACTGGTGAGCTTGGGAACTCAAAAAGGCCTGGGCGTCCACGGATGACAACAGTGGTGGATGATCGCCGCATACTTTCTTTGGTGAAGAAGAACCCGTTCACAACATCAACTGAAGTCCAGAACACTCTCAGTGAAGTAGGTGTATCTGTCTCTAAGTCAACAGTAAAGAGAAGACTCCATGAAAGTAAATACAAAGGGTTCACATCTAGATGCAAACCATTCATCAATTCCAAAAATAGACAGGCCAGAGTTAAATTTGCTGAAAAACACCTCATGAAGCCAGCTCAGTTCTGGAAAAGTATTCTATGGACAGATGAGACAAAGATCAACCTGTATCAGAATGATGGGAAGAAAAAAGTTTGGAGAAGAAAGGGAACGGCACATGATCCAAGGCACACCACATCCTCTGTAAAACATGGTGGAGGCAACGTGATGGCATGGGCATGCATGGCTTTCAATGGCACTGGGTCACTTGTGTTTATTGATGACATAACAGCAGACAAGAGTAGCCGGATGAATTCTGAAGTGTACCGGGATATACTTTCAGCCCAGATTTAGCCAAATGCCGCAGAGTTGATCGGACGGCGCTTCATAGTACAGATGGACAATGACCCCAAGCATACAGCCAAAGCTACCCAGGAGTTCATGAGTGCAAAAAAGTTGAACATTCTGCAATGGCCAAGTCAATCACCAGATCTTAACCCAATTGAGCATGCATTTCACTTGCTCAAATCCAGACTTAAGACGGAAAGACCCACAAACAAGCAAGACCTGAAGGCTGCGGCTGTAAAGGCCTGGCAAAGCATTAAGAAGTCGGAAACCCAGCGTTTGGTGATGTCCATGGGTTCCAGACTTAAGGCAGTGATTGCCTCCAAAGGATTCGCAACAAAATATTGAAAATAAAAATATTTTGTTTGGGTTTGGTTTATTTGTCCAATTACTTTTGACCTCCTAAAATGTGGAGTGTTTGTAAAGAAATGTGTACAATTCCTACAAGAGGTTTCATTTCAAATCCAATGTGGTGGCATGCAGAGCCCAACTCGCGAAAATTGTGTCACTGTCCAAATATTTCTGGACCTAACTGTATATTTAATAATTATTATTAAATATTTGTGATACATGACCTTTAATTCTAGTGGCCTTCCAGGTAATGATTACTCTGAAAACAAATCATATTCTGCCAAAGAAGTGTGAAATTTAGACAAGAATATTTTGGATTGTGTAAGAATGATGTTCTCTGCAATAAGGGACATTCAAATTATTTATTAATGATATAGAAGGCAGGATTAATACTGTTGTTTCTATGTTCATGGATGACACCAACTCATGTAGTATAGTGCAGTCTATGGAAGATGTTCCTAAATTACAGGCTGACATGGATAAAGTGAGTGCTTGGCATCCACGTGGCAGAGGAGGCTCAATGTACCGTAGATACCTAAATGTAAAGTTATGCATCCGGGCTGAAATTATATGTGGGCATCATTTGTTCTAGGAGCGTAAAACTTGAAGAGTCACATAGAAAAGAATCTGGCTGTACTCATAGATCACAGGCTAAAAAACAGTATGTAATGTCAACCAGTGACTTCAAAAGATAGTAAGATATTGTCATGTATTAAACAAGGCATGAACTCGAGAGACTGGGACGTAATAATACTACCACATTAAAAAGCATTAGTGCGGACTTATGTGGAATGTGCAGTGCAATTATGAGCACTAATTCATAGAAAGCATGCCCTGGAGTCAGAGAAAGTACAAAGAAGAGACACAAAATTGATAAGGGTCATGGAGGATGTTTCTTATGAAGACATAGTAAAAGAAATACATTTATTTAGTCTTGAGAAGACCAGGGGGGACAAACATAAAATATGGTCGACAGATGATCTATGGAAAACACCCTAAAAAGAGAACTTCTGAAGAAGTAAAAAAAAGATTAAGACTCCAGAGGAGACAAGCCTTCTTTACCATGAGAACTATTAATTTGTAGAATAGTCTACCCAAGGAGCTAGTGACAGTGGGAACCATCAATGCTTCAGAAAAGACAGATTCTTTGTTAGAAAAAAAAAATAAATAAATACTTACCATATTTTTCGGTTTAAAAGATTCACCGGATTATAAGACACACCCCAAATTTAGAGGGAAAAAAAGGGTAAAAAAAATGGGGTCCATTTTACACTCCAGTGGTGTCTGTCTTACCGGTGAGGGTGTGGCAGTGTTGGTGGAGTGGGGTCACAGGAGGTACAGGCAGTGGTGGAGCAGATCAATGCTGTGAGAGGTGCGGCCGGCTGGTGTCCCAGATGCTGTGAAGTAGGCAACTTCCAGAAACTGTCGGTGCGGGCTTCAAAGAAATGACACCCGGAGTCGGCGCTTGCGAAGATTGAACCTTAATGACAAGCTGAGATACCATCTGCACACACACCATCTCCGGGTGATATTTTACTTAAGTCTGCTGCTAAGAGATCAATGGGCCGGAGGCGGCGCATACGCAGATGAGATCTTTAGCCGTGAGCTCCATCTGTGCATGTGTCGACGCGCCATTATTTGAAGTCCGCACTGCCAACATCTTCAGGATGCCCCTGTCTTACCGCTTGCAGCTCAGCAGCCCACAGCACTACAGCACATCGTGCCACGCTCCTCAACACACCACCCCTCAGGCCCCGGCATTGCCCCTACCTTCTGCTACCCCTCTCCACCACCTCAGGGTAAGGTGCATTCGGATTATAAAGGCTCATGCGCACGTTGCGTACTCACATGCATTTATGCTGCGTATTGCACTGCAGCGTAAATGCATGCGTCTTGCGTCCCCAGCAAAATCTATGAAGATTGCGCATGACACGTGCGCACGATGCTTTTATGAACGCAGCGATTTAGGTGCTAAGATTTTTACCCAAATCCGTGCATTCATAAAAGCATCATGTCAATTATTTGTTCGTTCTGGGTGCAGCTCCCGCTCTGTCTATGGTGGGGGCAGCATCCAGAGCGCATGAAATCGGCTTTTTTTAACAAAAAAACTGCATCCGTTATCCAGTCTTTCTGCAGCGATTTGTCGCGCACATGTGCTGGCAAATCACTGCAGAATATTCAGCAGTTATGTGCGCATGAGCCCTAAGACACACCCCTCATTTTCCAAACAAATTTTTGGGAGGAAAAGCTCGTCTTACAATCTGAAAAATACAGTATGTAAATGAGTAAAATTCTTGTTCTAAATGTTGATCCAGCTGATCTACATTAGGAATCAGGAGGGACAAATTTGCACATTTAGGGCAGACAGGTTCAAGCATTATGGTTGTACCTACAGTGCATTCTAAAAGTATTTATACACCATGAACTTTTCACATTATACCCACATATGTCAATTTATGTTATTGGGGTTTTATGTGATATTCCAACACAAAGTAGCAAGCATTTGAGAAGTGTAACGGAAATTATACATGTTTTTTAAATATTTTAAAAATATAAATCTGAAAATTGTGACATGTATTTTTACTTAGCGCCATGTAATCTGATAAGTCTCTAAAAAAATTCTGAGTTACCAATTGGCTTCTGAAGTCACCTAATTAGTAAATTGAGTCCACCTGCATGTCATTTATTCTTAGTATATCTAATGCTGTTCTGCGAAGGCCTCCAAAGTTTGTTTGAGGAAACTAGGAATCAAACAGCATTATAAAAACCAAAGAACACATCAGACAGGTCAGGGATAACGTTGTGAAGAAGAGTCCGTCATCTAAAAATGGAAGTAGTATGGCACAACCAACTGCAAACCTACCAAGACATGGCCGTTCACCTACACTGACATCTAAAGCAAGTAGAGCACTTATTAATTACAGAAGCAGTAAAAAGGCCTATGGTCACTCTGTAGGATCTACAGAGATCCACAACTCAGATGGAAGAATTTGTCCACAGGACAACTATTAGGGGTGCTTTACACGTTGCGACATCGCTAGCAATTGCTAGCGATGCCGAGCGCGATATCACCCGCCCCCGTCACACACGCGATATATGGTGATTGCTGCCGTAGCGAACATTATCGCTACGGCAGCTTCACACGCACATTCCTGGTTGGCGACGTTGCGGCGACCGCTGAACAATCCCTCCTTCAAGGGGGAGGTGCATTCGGCGTCACCGCGACGTCACTAAACGGTCGGCCAATAGAAGCAGAGTGGCGGAGATGAGCGAGACATAACATCCCGCCCACCTTCTCCCTTCCGCATTGCCGGTGGACGCAGGTAAGGAGATGTTTGTCGCTCCTGCTGGTTTATACACAGCGATGTGTGGAGCTGCAGGAACGACAAACATCGTACCTGCGGTCGATCCGACATTATGGAAATGAACAACGTTACACAGATCAGCGATATTGTACGCTTCTGTGCTTGTTCATTGTTCCATCTAGGATTTACACGTTACGATGTCGTTACCGGCGCCGGATGTGCATCACTAACGGCGTGACCCCGACGATATAGTGGTAGCGATGTCGCAACGTGTAAAGCCCCCCTAAGTCATATTCTCCACAAATCTAGTCTTGATTGAAGAGTGGTAAGAAGAAAGCCATTTTTTAAAGTAAGCCATAAGAAACTCTTATTGCAGTTTGCAAAAAGCCATGTAGGGGAAACACAGCTGACATGAGTTAAAAGATGTAAAAAGGTGCTCTTGAGTCGCCCACCACAGCGCTGCAGCGGTCGCATGCGGGGCACTGCAGGGACTTCTCTGTACGGACCCTTCTGGCAACAGGTAGGTCGGGTTCACTTGTATAGGAGTTGTGACGCCACTCTCGGTTTTGCGGTCAGGGTGATGGGTGACCGCCACTGTAGTTTAACAAGCGTCTGGGGCTGATGGTGTCTGCAGTCTGGTGGTATGGCCTCCCGAGAGTGAGGCTGGCCCCAGGGGCTCGGGTATATGTGTGTGCAACCACAGGTCGCAGAGTAACTGAAACACAGTCCAGAAAGTCTTTCAGCTTGTTTACTCACTTTTGGATGGTTGGTGAGAAACCCGGGCGATGCTGAGATTATACCAGGTGGAAGCAGGAATTCCTGCAGGCCATTCTGAGGGTAGCTATTAACTCACCTTCCTTGCACTTCTTTTGTTTCGGATAACCCCTCACTTGCAGTATCGTGGGATTCATCCAGGGAAAGTTGCTACTGCCTCTCCTTCCCTTTCTGGCCCGTTTGCCGGCAGCATGGACCTGGTGAGATGGCTTCTGGTCCTATCTCCTTATGGGTACCCCTGTTGCTGCTGAGGCTCGAACTCTGTATCTTTTGTGAGGAACCTCTAGTCCCCTCACCGGCAGGTTTAGCAGATCAGTAGATCGATATCTGGCTCTAGGGACCTGTTCCCTGTGCATGCGTAGTTACCAGCAATCCCCGTACTCGACTGCCACTCTGCAGGTGTCTTTCAGGCTGACTTTCTGGTCACTGTACGCCCCCGCTAACAGCTACCACACCAGCAGGGTCTGGCAAGCATGGCTGTACGTCTGCTTCCTTCAGCAACTTCTGTACACTCTGCTCCAGACTGGCTTGCTCCTCCTCCTTTTCCTGTCTGCCACTGCATCTAGCTTCCAGCCTCTCCACTACATCCTTTGCTGAAAATTGAAAGTTAACCTCTTCAGGGCTACCCAAGGGTACCCTCTCAGGGTGTGGGAGACCTGGTTGCTATGTGTCTGTGTGTACACACCTCATCCTGGCCTTTTGGAATTACCTTGAAGGACTTCCCCAGCATGGGTGCAGTACTCTGTGGTGATTGACCAGGTCAGGGGCGCCACACTCTGGTCAGATGAGACCAAAGTAGACCTTTTCAGGCTAAATACCAAAGCACTATACAGTATGTTGCAGAAAACAAACACTGCCCAAAAAAACACCATCCCCACCATCAAACATGCTGGTGGCAGCATCATGCTGTGGAGATGTTTCTCTACAGCAGGAACAGAGAGGCTGGTTACAGTTAATTTGAAGATGAATGGCGCTAAATACATGGCAGTCCTGGAGGATAACCTGTAAGAGGCTAAAAACAATTTGAGACTGGGGCGTAGTGGTTCACCTTCCAGAAGGACAGCGCCCCTAAACATGCTGCCAGAACTACAATGGATTGGGGTAGATCACAGCATATTCATGTGTGTGGATGGCCCAGTCACAGTCAAGAAATAAATCCCATTGAGAATCTGTGGCAAGACTTGAAAATTGCTACTCACATCGAATCTCACTGAGCTACAGCTATTTTGCAAAGAATAGGCAGAAAATTCAGCCTATGGGTGTGCAAAGATGGTAGAGACATATCCCAAAGGATTTGCTGCAGTAATTGTAGCAAAAGGTGGTCCTACAAAGTATTGACTCAGTGGGCTAAATACAAATGCATGTCACAATTTTCATTTTTATAATTTTAAAATATTTAGAAAACCATATATCTTTTCATTTATGCTTCATAAATACTTGCTATACCACATAACATCCAAATAATATACATAGAAGTTTGTGAACGTAACTTGTAAAAAATATGGAAAAGTTCACTAGGTATAAAAAAAATGTCAAGGCGCTGTATTGCCCCACTACCTTATCCTTTCAAATTGCTCAGTTAAATTTAATGGTCATGTCTTTTTTCAATTGTATTAATTATGTAATTATGTAAATGTGTTACTGCGAGCATAGACCCAAGTCCTGTTGAGCAAGCCTGATCAGATAGAGAGGGCAATATTGTATCACTGCTTTCTTACTAGTTAAAGGGAACCTGTATTGCTGAAAATCTTTTACCCTATTTCCTCGAAAGTAAGACATATCCCGAAAACAATCCCTAGTAGGATTTTTGGGGCTTTGAGTAAATTTAAAATATAGGCCCTGCTCCAAAAATAAACCCTAGTTGCAATTCCATAAGGAAGTATGCAATTATACAACAGGACTCTTCAGCAAAGAAAGCAGACCCCCCCAAATAAACAAAAAAAAAAAATCGCACTCACCAAGCCCCAAACAATTACAGTTGGCAAGTGCTGAAGGTGAATGGCCTCTCACATAGAGCTCTACATTGCTGTCAGGTCTCTCGACATTGCAACTGCATTGCACTGCAGCTCTGACAAATAGATCAGTACCAGTATCACTCTGCATGAGTGATACTGCTTCCAGTCACTAGGGGGAGCTAACCACTGTAGACAGCGATGCAGATTTGTGCGTGAGAGCCCATTCACTTGCCAACACTAATTGTTTGGAGTCTGTTAAGTGCAATTATTTTAGGAGGGGTGGTAAATTTAGCTGTATATACTTTAGAGGATAATAAATTTAAGCAGGTAATTTAAATATGGTATGTACCCACCACTATAAAACTGGTTCTGCACCATGAGAATAGCACAGCAGATAAGATAATGTGCATCTGAACCAGTAACAAGATTAAAACAAGATGTTCATGTTCCAAAATCTGATGACATGATTATATATAATAAATGTTGATTATTTTGTTCAAGTATAAATGCAAATTGTTGTTCATGGCAAAATATAAGACATCCCCTGAAAGTAAACCCAAGAGCATCTTTAGAAGCAAATAATAATATAAAACCCTGTCTTATTTTCAGAGAAACATAACAGTATCCACAGGCAGTATGCTGTAGAGAAAGAGGCGCTCATCAGATTGATATACAATTTGTGGAAAAAGCTTCAATAAACCTCATATTTTATTCATTGAAATCCCTGTTTGTATACTTGGGAGTCCAGTGGTGGTCCTATTCAGTATATGCGCTCTGTTTACTATATTAGCAGAGGATATGCCATCACTGGTGGGCCAAAGGAACCCAAACCATCATTGATAAGGATAAATGACATGTGAAACTGACTTTACAGTGAAGCTTTTTGTTTAGGCTGCTTTCACACATCCAGTTTTTTCAGTGCGGCTCAATCCGGCTCAAAAACCTATGCAACGGATGCGGCGAAAAAAACGGATACGTTGCATAAGTTTTTCCATGCTGCCCGTCCGTTTTTTGACGGATGCGGCTTGATACTGAGCATGCACAGTGCAAAAAACCGCATCTGGCGTCCATAGTCTCGCATTGTAAATTGTGCCGGATCCGCCGCAATGCATTTTTTTCGCCGCACAAAAAAATGTGCCAGACAACGTTCCATCCGGCCGCCGCATGGGCTAAATATGCCGCATCCAGCAAAAAATGGACGCAACGCAAGGCCATGCGGCACAGTATGGTGCTAATGCAAGTCTATGCGGAAAAAAACGCAACCGGCGGCAAAAGAAAACAGTTGTGTTTTTTCTGCAAAGCGCCGTATTGTGCGCTCAGCAAAAACCGGATGTGTGAAAGCAGCCTTACCAGTTCGCAAGCTTTAGTTGTTTTGAACATATTTTGTCATTTTGTTCCTGTTTGTGCTTCGATTGGATACGGACAGATTATTTGCTCCAGAGACTTGTTAGATTTCAGAAGTTTAGGCATGTTTATGCATCTTGTTTGAATAGAAGTTTTTGGAATAAACATCAGAAAGGTGACTTTCCCAATCATATCATGCTGTAAAGCGGTTAGACTGTCACGCACATCGAGGATGAGGCAGTGCATGCTGTGACAGGCAGGGAGCCAGCAGATTCCCTGTCATACATATCTCCAAGTGAAAGTAAAGAAGGTTATTACAAAACATCTGCTGGGAACTCTTTATGACTACAAAATATTGCTCGTCTCCAAGCAAGATTTTATCAACCACATTTTAGAATCCCACTTTTCAATGTAACTTTACCAGTTTGGGTTGAACACCATTAAAAAAGTCTCCTGCTCCACAGCAAGTTGGACTCATTTAACCCATGTATCTATTACCATATCAACAAAAAAATATGTTGAGATGCAATGGTGAAAACAATAGAAGTCATGAATAAAATGTAAAAAATTGTTTAAAAGAACAGAAAGTCCTCAGTGGTTGATACCTTTTAATGGCTAACTGAAAAGAAATAGAATAAAGAATAAAATGTATCATTTTCACAGAAACATTGGATATGGATTGTACAGGGGAAGTGTTGGATATGTATATCAGAAGTTCCCTTATCCCACCACAGTCACGAACACAACATGTCTGCTGGGCGGAAGGTATACACGGAGATAAGGAGATACAGGAATGGGACAACTGTTAGGCTACTTTCACACATCCGGTTTGAGCACTGCGGCTCAATCCGGCTGTGAAAACTATGCAACGGATGCGGCGAAAACACCGCATCCTTTGCATAAGTTTTTACATGCGGCCCGTCTGTTTTTTTCCGGTTGCGGCATGCTACTGAGCATGCACAGTGGAAAAAACCGCATGCGGCGACCGGATGCGGTTTTTTCCGCATCGTGCCGCATCCGGCCTCCATAGGTATGCATTGAAAAATGCGCCGCAGCGGCCGGATGCGGTGCGATGCGGTGTTTTTTGCCGGAGTAAAAAACGTTGCAGGGAACGTTCGATCCGGCCGCGGCATCGGCTAAATCTGCCGCATGCGGCAAAAACCGGACCGAACGCAAGCCCCTGCGGCACAATACGGCACTAATGTAAGTCTATGCAAAAAAAAATGCAACCGGCGTTACAAAAGCCGGTTGCGGTTTTTCTGCAGAACGCCGTATTGTGCCGCAGAGCAAAAATCCGGATGTGTGAAAGTAGCCTTAATAAACCAGTTGTTCTACTCCGGCCTAGCTGCTGAGGGAACAAAGGTTCATCTTAGCCCTCTGCCAGGGATGGTGGGAGGGAACCTTAGGTTTCATTCCCTCATAACTGGCACTGGATAAGCCCCCATTATTGTTTATTTATAAACCCAAGACCACACATGTTCTTTCTTTTTATGACCACCGGCCTCATGGCGAGCATATTGGGCTAAGTAACCACTGGGACCCCTGCATTAACCTCCTTAATCCTTAACCCTTGTTACATACTACAGGCATCATGACGATCATACTGGGCTAAGTAACCTCAGGGAGCAAGGCATTAACCCCCTTGACCAAACCCTAACATTCTTCTGCATTTTCCTTAACCTTGTTGCTCCACTGCTATTAATCCTTTGATCTCCATCTAGGGATAGTTAATGGGAGCTGAGCTATTATTGTGTGTAGGTAACATGAGTGGGAAATATTATTAATAGTGGCGTAACCAGAGTCTGATGTGCAGAGGGGGAAAGTTTAGGCCTGGGCACCCACCCTCACATATTGGTCAGATGTATGGACCTGTGTAGTGTTCTAAATCCTATAAATACATACAATTTGCCCCTCCCACCCTTCATTAGGTAGTAATGTCCCTCATCCTGGCCAACTTCCTTGGTAAATATGTTCCCCATCCTGGTTGGTTTCAGGTGATTTATTACCCGGAGGCAATTCCAGTGATTTATGGAGCATGCCAGAGGTCACAACTCAATACAAGTCTATAAGATCCTTTTTCTGTCCTTGTTCTGGCTCTCATAGAGATAAATTAGGAGTTTGTGACGTAACTTCTTACCTCCAGCTAGTCAGAAGTTACAGTCACAAGATGGCGTTGTGAGACCGGAGCGATGTCGGTAAAGGTTAAGTTGCCAGAAGGTGAGAATGTGACAGCGTGTGGGGGGGGTGACCTTAGATTTAAAACACGACTCCAGCACTGAAAAGAAAAAACACTGAAGAGGTGCTTTCATAGTAGCTAATGTGAGAGAGGTTTTTAGTTGCTTGGGTTACCTTGGGTTTCTTTGTAACCTTCTGAACTATTATGCACCTTGCTCTTGGAGTGATCTTTGTTTGTCAACCACTCTTGGGAAAGGTAATAATGATTGTGGATTTCCTCCATTTGAACATAATGTGTCTGACTTTGGATTGGTGGAGTCCAAACTATTTAGAGATGTATTTGTAAGATTTTCCTGCCTGATGAGCATCACAAACTCTTCTTCTGAGGTTCTCAGAAATCGCCTTTGTTTGGTCGATGACACACTTCCTAAAACATGTTGTGGAGCTTAGACTTTGATAGATTCCTGTACTGTAAAACAGACAAGTCACACCTGATTATCCTCCCATTGATTAACACCGGACTCAAATTTCACTTTTAAATTATCTGATAATTCTAAGTCACATGCTTTTATCTCTCAAACACGTGTGTAAGATTTTGTGTGAAAATCTGGTGTAGTTCAAATGTATTCAGAAATATGAAAAGCTGAAGGGTTCACAAACTTGCAGTAGAGCGGTTGTTGGCTGTTATAACCTGCTGCAAATGTGATGCATATCCAGACACCTTCTTGCAGCAGTCACTCTTGAGGAATCTTAAATGGGAGCTTGGGTGATAGAATGTAGCAAAGTCCCATACTCTGGCACAAGTCTAGCAGAAAAGCAAGCACAGCGCGCATCATAGACCCATCATATTGAGCACCTAGACCCACTGTGTGCAGGAGCTGAGTGCTTCTGATGTGACTTTAGACTGTTCTGCATGGCATTATCTATGTAAAAAATGACATAACCCTACAGACTAAACCTAAACAAATACAGAGGTGCTCTGTGTGTGAACCAGATTGGATTAGTGAGAGCCTCAATGTGTTGAGAAGACTCACCTGGAAATGTTGTGCTATTTTGGCACATCATTGAGCAAAGTATGGAGTAATATTTGACCGCTGCACCAATTGCCCATCTCAACGCTCAGCACGGGGCCAAAGGTTATCTTCTGTCTTGCTAAATTCTACTAAAAAGGGGCTGAAAGCCCGTACTTACGAAGCGCTCACTGATATCCTAATCAGGCACGAATACTAATATTCTTTATAGCAAGATACTATTTATTTTAATAGCACATGAATATAATCAATGGTACATAGGCATTTAGAACTATAGTCATAGAAACTTATACAATAACAGAAATATGCATCAACATTACCGTTATGTTGTAGCAATCCTTTCACATCGGAGGGAACTCGAGTTAATGATAAGGAATCAACATGGCATCTTGCATCACAGGAACAGTGCGTACGTACACTTCAATGTCCTGGAAGGTTTCCCTTAACATTAAGCGAGTCCGGTGTATTTTTATAGGAAAACTTTGTAGGTTGTGTTTAAATGGTCACCAGCATGTGACAGCTGAGTCATGTTCATGTAACTTGACCACAAACTGCTGTGGGCACCAGCAGCTTCCTGCACATTTCCTGCACATCCTGCCAGTTGACCATAGTGTTAGTGAAATATTGCAATGAGCCGTAAATTTCATATGCAAGCTTCCTTAAACCTGTCTTTAAGCCAACCACAAGTTTCCGGTAAGTGGAACTGTAAATGTGACTTCCTCATTATCTTATTCCTTGGTCATAGTGAAATTGGATATCCAAAGGACATCTCTTTGATACTGAATTATTGATAGGTCAAATAATATCTGGGATCACTCCTATCTTTTGATTATGATCCCTATCTAATCACATTCAAACTTCAGTCATATCACATTGGTATCACAATCGGTCCTTGATCCCAGGGATTATTTTCCATCATCAGTATTCCACTAGAGGAAGATCACTCGGAATATACCATACCATGACCAAGAAATATCGTTTGCCACAAATTTTGTTTTCTTGGTTTGTTTGGATAAACGTTGAATCACAAATATAATCACTTCCACTACTTTGTACAGTATATTAAAACTAAAAGCAATATTATCTGAAAAGCTCCCTTGAATATCATGTGTTTTGGCATTTGCTCGATATTCAAAGGAATCATTACACATTACATTTCCCGATATGTTACTACAAGTTTCAGTAGACCCATTTATGAACATATTGGCATAAGGCCATAACATATCATGAATTGTCCTTTCCACTAAGCTGGGTTTAAAAGCATCTACAGTATTTATAGCTGTCCCAAAACTTATTTTTATATTCCCCATAGAGATGAAGCCCAGGTTGGTCAGTCCAGTCTTATTTCTTGGTACCCAAATTCCTCCCTTAAAAGCCAGATATTGCAAATTGGTGACTGTTGCATTCAAATTGCCTTGCCACCATGGAAGATTGATCCATCCCACTACGGAAATGGGTACTGTAGTATTCTATAGACGAACATTTCAAGTGTCTTTATCAGCAAGATGATCAGAACAACTTTTCCACTTTAAGATTTCCTCCATCGATACCGAGACATCCAGATAAGGGATATTGGTGGCTGTAAGCGAAGAATGTGTACAGATCCAGCAATCTGTGTGTTGAAAATGTGATGATGCATCAGAAATTTATTCGCCATAGGTTCCTCCTGATGTAGACTTGTCCATCCAACGACCAAAGAGGCAAACATCAAACACAGGAATTTCTCCATCTCATCACTATCGAGCTCTTCCCAATAACCGATACCATGGATTCCGCTTATTTACAACACCTTCTGCAAATAAAGATACACTATTATTTTCGTAAATAACATTTTTCTTGTGGAACATATTCCCACTTCTCCACTCCTGGTCTCATCAGGAAAGTACGATCTTTTCCGACCGCTATTACCTCTGTCTCTGAGGGCGGTCCTTGGAGGTTTTGAATCCATATTTTTGCTCCTACATTTGTAATATTAGAGTATCCAAAACCTTTAGTACCCCGTATTGTTAATTCTGCCGGGGCAGTTCCTTCTCTTATTTCAGACAAGTTTATTGGAATTATTAACATCTGAGCCACCTTCTGGTGTTTCATCAATATCAAAGGTTCATTTCCCAAATTTAGCATCAGTACCTTGATTTCTCCCTGATAATCTGTCTCTATTACCCCTCCCACCACTATGGCTCCTTTTAACACTAAACTAGGAGTGGCTATTTGACCATAATGATCCTTTGGTATCTGGCAACCCAATCCTGTTGAAATTGGTTTTACCTTACCTGGGGGTACCACGACAGTTTCCAATGTACTGAGGTCTAAACCTGCTGAATAAGGTGTCGCTCTTTCTGGTGTGCCCAAACAGCTGTACCTTGCAACCATGCCTCTTTTTTCCTTGTCAACTGTTGGACTGATTTGTCTGATGGCTGCTGCTTTATCTGCTTTTGAATTAAACAAACGTTCCAGTGAGTTAGTAGGGACATGAGCATCGACATGAAATACAGTGGTCTTGGTAGATTGAATAATCCCTTCAATGTCTTGCCACACTTCCCTGACCATCTCAGAAACATTTTGCTGTTCCTCTCCCCAGTGGAACTCATATTTTTTCCTCGTTACTTTGTACAAATGAGCCAACATTTGTCCCAAATGAGGGATATGTTGTCTCCAAAAATCAAACAATCCAATATAAGACTGAGTCTCCTGTTTGGATTTAGGGACCGGAAAATTAATAATTTTCTGTCTGGCATTGGGCAAGATCTCTCTGTGCACCTTGTTCCACTGAATCCCTAGAAATGTTACCACCTGAGACGGTCCTTGAACCTTGGCATCATTGATTTCCCATCCTTTACTCCTCATATGAGCAACCAGTTTTGTCAATTGATCTTTCACACTTTGCTCATCTTGTCCTTGTATCATTATATCATTGATATAATGTGAAATCTGCATTTTCTTATGACAAGACATAACCCCAAAGGAGAATTTTCCTTCGGTTAGATTGAGAGTCATCCATTTTAGGATATCAATTCCCAAAATATATTCTGGTATAGGTACTACCAGTACCGTATACTCCTTGATAGGTAAATTACCTATCTTCAAAGCTACCTGTGTCTGAACCCCAGTGATCACTTGACCACCTAGTCCAGCAATTTTTACTCGAGGTCCTTTTATTTTTTCTGGGTTTCCATGAATTAAAGTAGCCTCCGCCCCCGTGTCAATCAAAGCTGGGACTCTCTGAACATTTCCCCCTTTCCAATGTATGCTAAGATTGACGTAGGGACGTTCGTCCCTTTTTATCAATAGGGGGGCTTGGCTGGCTACCTATGGTAAATCACTTCCTTCTGAACTGTCATTTACACAGACTTCAGTCTGTGTATTAGCCCTTCCTTCCGTGACCTTTGTGGCCACGGCTGCAGCCAGTTCTTCCCATGGATAAACTGACTGAATATCTTCCCAAGACACATTCTTTGGGGGGTTTTCCCCTCTTCCCTCTGATTTCTTTACCTTGAGGGTTTTTGAGCCCCCTTCCACATTTGTAGTGGTCACTTTCTTTGTGGATAGAACTTTCTGTTTGTACAACTTCCATAATTCTCCTGTCTCCTTTCCATCAATCCTTTCCTTATTGATCCCGGCTTTAAGCAAAGCCTGGAACATGTCTTTGCGAGACACTCGTGGGGCCTCCCCTACTGATTTCTCTTTCCAATCAGGATTGTTTGGCTTACTGTTACCAACATGGCCTCCAGGGGATGATTTATCCCACTGTCCCATATCCTGTAACTCCCTTATCCTCCCTAGAACTACACCGATTGATTCTCCAGTCAGCGCTACAGTTAAGGTTAAAATAACTGTTTTGTATGCTGGAGGAGCATTTTTAACCAGCCTATTTCTTATGCTGGCTTTCAATGGGTACTGGAGATAATCATCATCCATTCCCAAAAGAGGAAGAGCATTCCTCATTGCTTCTTCCTTCAGTCTTTCCATACCATCTTTTAAGGTATACCAAGGTTTATCGTTGATAGGAAAGTCTGCTTCTGATGGATATTTGTCCAGAAAAGCATGGGCTAAGATCATGATTAAGTTTTGAGTACCATGCTCATTATGATCAACAAAATAATTTTTTATTGATTTCTGAATTTCTGGGTCACGAGACATGGTGACAAATTTTGCCACGTCTCCGGCGTCAAAGTGCACTCCACCTCCTCCGAGATCGTGCACCCTGACCAACCAGGGAATTTCTCCTTCTCCTGGTTTTTGTCTAAACTGTGTTAAAATGCTATCAACTTCTCCCTGAGAGTAATCTTCAATGGTAACTCGATTTTTTACATGAGGAATCGTTCTCTCATTTGTGATGGCATTACCATTTTCGTCATATTGCAGATTCCCCTGACCATCCTGGACATGTTCCCGGATGATCTCATTCTCTGTCCTCTCTAGGCGCCTCCTTACTGGGTTAGCCTGAATCTTCCCTTTATGGTAATCCTCCTCATCAGATGATGAAGATGAATCCCACACATCCCCATCCCAAGTATCGGGATCCCAGTTTATAGAAGCTGAGACGATACTTTTATGTACTTTGGTTTTATTTACCTTTCCTCTTCTTTTCTTGTACTTATTTTGAGCAATTTGGATTTTATTTACCTTTCCTCTTCTTTTCTTGTACTTATTTTGAGCAATTTTTATGGCAGCTTTTTGTGCCACATTCTGATAATGTTCCAATTTATCCTTCAACAGTCTGGTATTACATTCCAGAACTGTTTTCAGGCAACCTAATTCTATCATCTTTTGTTCCATATGGGAACTTTTCTTCTCTATCTTTAGATTACGCTCATGCATTACACTATATGCACTTGCCAAAATCCAGATGCGCCGTCCTAAAGACACTACATCACCTGCTTTCACAGGGACACTACCGAATACATTCACATCAGTAGCTTCACTACCCTTAAGCTTATCCTGCCATTGTTTGCGCCGTGCTAAAGACACTACATCACCTGTTTTCACAGGGACACTACCGAATACATTCACAACATCAGTAGCTTCACTACCCTTAAGCTTATCCTGCCATTGTTTGTGCCGTGCTAAAGACACTACATCACCTGCTTTCACAGGGGCACCACTGAGTACATTCACAACATCAGTAGCTTCACTACCCATAAGCTTGTCCTGCCATTGTTCTGCCAATCCACAAGATACTACATCACCTGCTTTCACAGGGGCACCACTGAGTACATTCACAACATCAGTAGCTTCACTACCCATAAGCTTGTCCTGCCATTGTTCTGCCAATCCACAAGACGCTACATCACCTGCTTTCACAGGGGCACCACTGAGTACATTCACAACATCAGTAGCTTCACTACCCTTAAGCTTGTCCTGCCATTGTTCTACCAATCCACAAGACACTACATCACCTGTTTTCACAGGGGCACTACTGAGTACATTCACAACATCAGTAGCTTCACAACCCTTGAGCTTATTCTGCCATTGTTTTACCAATCCACAATTGACCAATTCATGTGCTATAAGATTGTAGGGAGCCTCAATCCAGCATGGGATCTCCACAACAACCTCCTTAACATTATCCTTACGTTTTCTGAACATTTTGACACTATGCAAAAAGATTAAAAAAAATATCTGGAAATTTGCCAAATATATGTTTTTAATTAAAATTCGTTAATTCTTATAGAAGTAATCCTGCCGACTACGCCAATTTATGTCTTGCTAAATTCTACTAAAAAGGGGCTGAAAGCCCGTACTTACGAAGCGCTCACTGATATCCTAATCAGGCACGAATGCTAATATTATTTATAGCAAGATACTATTTATTTTAATAGCACATGAATATAATCAATGGTACATAGGCATTTAGAACTATAGTCATAGAAACTTATACAATAACAGAAATATGCATCAACATTACCGTTATGTTGTAGCAATCCTTTCACATCGGAGGGTACTCGAGTTAATGATAAGGAATCAACATGGCATCTTGCATCACAGGAACAGTGCGTACGTACACTTCAATGTCCTGGAAGGTTTCCCTTAACATTAAGCGAGTCCGGTGTATTTTTATAGGAAAACTTTGTAGGTTGTGTTTAAATGGTCACCAGCATGTGACAGCTGAGTCATGTTCATGTAACTTGACCACAAACTGCTGTGGGCACCAGCAGCTTTCTGCACATTTCCTGCACATCCTGCCAGTTGACCATAGTGTTAGTGAAATATTGCAATGAGCCGTAAATTTCATATGCAAGCTTCCTAAAACCTGTCTTTAAGCCAACCACAAGTTTCCGGTAAGTGGAACTGTAAATGTGACTTCCTCATTATCTTATTCCTTGGTCATAGTGAAATTGGATATCCAAAGGACATCTCTTTGATACTGAATTATTGATAGGTCAAATAATATATGGGATCACTCCTATCTTTTGATTATGATCCCTATCTAATCACATTCAAACTTCAGTCATATCACATTGGTATCACATCTTCAAATGGAAAAAAAAGGTGATTTCTCTGGGTACTGCCACAGCATAAGGAGCATCAGCGGGGATTGAAAAGATTCAGTGACACTTCACGTCACTTCAGTGACCCACCAAAGGCCACTGCATGTAAGGGAATGACATATTATTAGAACAAACATATAATATATATATATACAGTGCCTACAAGTAGTATTCAACCCCCTGCAGATTTAGCAGGTTTACACATTCGGAATTAACTTGGCATTGTGACATTTGGACTGTAGATCAGCCTGGAAGTGTGAAATGCACTGCAGCAAAAAAGAATGTTATTTCTTTTTTTATTTTTTTTTTTTTTAAATTGTGAAAAGTTTATTCAAAGGGTCATTTATTATTCAACCCCTCAAACCACAAGAACTCTGTTTGGTTCCCCTAAAGTATTAAAAAGTATTTCAGGCACAAAGAACAATGAGCTTCACATGTTTGGATTAATTATCTCTTTTTCCAGCCTTTTCTGACTAATTAAGACCCTCCCCAAACTTGTGAACAGCACTCATACTTGGTCAACATGGGAAAGACAAAGGAGCATTCCAAGGCCATCAGAGACAAGATCGTGGAGGGTCACAAGGCTGGCAAGGGGTACAAAACCCTTTCCAAGGAGTTGGGCCTACCTGTCTCCACTGTTGGGAGCATCATCCGGAAGTGGAAGGCTTATGGAACTACTGTTAGCCTTCCACGGCCTGGACAGCCTTTGAAAGTTTCCACCCGTGCTGAGGCCAGGCTTGTCCGAAGAGTCAAGGCTAACCCAAGGACAACAAGGAAGGAGCTCCGGGAAGATCTCATGGCAGTGGGGACATTGGTTTCAGTCAATACCATAAGTAACGTACTCCACCGCAATGGTCTCCGTTCCAGACGAGCCCGTAAGGTACCTTTACTTTAAAAGCGTCATGTCAAGGCTCGTCTACAGTTTGCTCATGATCACTTGGAGGACTCTGAGACAGACTGGTTCAAGGTTCTCTGGTCTGATGAGACCAAGATCGAGATCTTTGGTGCCAACCACACACGTGACGTTTGGAGACTGGATGGCACTGCATACGACCCCAAGAATACCATCCCTACAGTTAAGCATGGTGGTGGCAGCATCATGCTGTGGGGCTGTTTCTCAGCCAAGGGGCCTGGCCATCTGGTCCGCATCCATGGGAAGATGGATAGCACGGCCTACCTGGAGATTTTGGCCAAGAACCTCTGCTCCTCCATCAAGGATCTTAAGATGGGTCATCATTTCATCTTCCAACAAGACAACGACCCAAAGCACACAGCCAAGAAAACCAAGGCCTGGTTCAAGAGGGAAAAAATCAAGGTGTTGCAGTGGCCTAGTCAGTCTCCTGACCTTAACCCAATTGAAAACTTGTGGAAGGAGCTCAAGATTAAAGTCCACATGAGACACCCAAAGAACCTAGATAACTTGGAGAAGATCTGCATGGAGGAGTGGACCAAGATAACTCCAGAGACCTGTGCCGGCCTGATCAGGTCTTATAAAAGACGATTATTAGCTGTAATTGCAAACAAGGGTTATTCCACAAAATATTAAACCTAGGGGTTGAATAATAATTGACCCACACTTTTATGTTGAAAATTTATTAAAATTTAACTGAGCAACATAACTTGTTGGTTTGTAAGATTTATGCATCTGTTAATAAATCCTGCTCTTGTTTGAAGTTTGCAGGCTCTAACTTATTTGCATCTTATCAAACCTGCTAAATCTGCAGGGGGTTGAATACTACTTGTAGGCACTGTATATATATATATATATATATATATATATATATATATATATATATATATATATGTTTATATATGACACATAAGTTTAAATTATTCCTTCTTACTGACCATATTGTGCATTATTATTATTATTATTATTTAATGGCCTTCAGCTCGATCATGAGCCGCGGCGACTGGATGGATGAACACACTGTAGGAGGATCAATATTGTGCAAACCTAGATAGGTCAACCACTGTCATCCCAGTCATTTTCTTGATAACATCCTGTGTGAGGCAGTGACAGGTGTCATATATGAATGTCGCTATGTTGACCCAAAAATGTGCATAGAAGGCTACTCAGACCCGCTAGAATGTGTTGTATTCACAGCTACCGCTGTGAGTGCAGCACTATATAAGCGTGTGAACTTGGTCAAGTTATTTGATCAAGTATTTCAGGAAAACTTGTTTGGGGCTTTTATTTTTGTATTTTTGAAGAGATCTGTAGGATTGGTAGTGTGTTGGATCTTTTGATCCAATCCGGATTTTGAAACTGGTCCATGTCCACGGTTCTTATTTAATCTTGCATGTAAAGAACAAAGTGAGGTTCAGTAGAGATTGAGATTGCTGAGCAGCAGGTTCAGAGCATGGAGACTTGTTTGAAGTAACACAGACCCAATACTAGAGACCTGGACAGGAGCTAAACAGACACTGGAGGTTAGACGCTGCACCCGAGATTCCTACAGCGGTGCAGCTGTGACACAGACTTGTACAGGACAATATATGTGCAACCCGACTTTGCTCCAGAACTCCAGGTCTGTAAAAGTGCTTTGTGTTCTGGACAACAAAAACGGGTGGTGTGAACTAACTCCTGGGTCACTGCCTCATGATTCTGGCTAATCAACTCCACTGTCTCACACAAGCCATCAGGTTGCTGGCCTTCCTCGTCGCCTTGTTCCTTCTATTCTTCTGACCATGATGTCCTTCTCCAGTGATTGCTCTGTTCTTATGATGTGCTTAAAGAAGGCTAGTCGTAGCTTGGTGATCCTTGCTTCAAGTGAGATGTTTGGCTTGATTTGTTCCAAAATTGATTTGTTTGTTCTTCTTTCCATCCATTGTATTGATAACATTCTTCTCCAGCACCACATTTCAAAGGTGTTAATTCTTCTTCTGTCTTGTTCCTTTATCATACAAGTTTCGCATCCATACACTACATAAAAGACCAGACTATGTATCTTCATCACCAGTGAAATTTTCCTCAATTTGAAGACCATGCCCAGTGACTTAATTTTTTATTTGCCCACAGCTATTCTCCTATTGACTTCTGGTGTCATCGCTGCACCTTGAGTGATCATTGGATCATTGATCTGAGTAGATTGAAGTCCTTTACAACTTGCAGATTGTTGCTGTCCATTTCAAATGTGTCCTGGTCATACTAAGCAGTAGTTAATATCTTTCTTTTCTTTGTATTAAGTAGGAGTCCCATATTTGAGCTTTCCATCTTGACACTCCGTAATAAGTCCTTCATTCCATGTATGCTTGTTATGCTTGTTGCTTTCAATGTTGTATTGTCTGCGTATTTAATATTGTTGGTGACTTGTCCAGCAATTTTGATTTCTTCTTCTTTTTTGTGAAGTGCAGCTTTCCTGAAAATAGCTTCTGTGTATAAATTGAAGAGAAATGGTGACATGATGCAGCCTTGTCTAACACCTGCTTTACATGGTGCCATGCCGTATCCCCGTGTTCCATTCAGATTGTTGCTTCTTGGTCGATGCATAGCTTCCTAATGATCCAACACCACGGAGACACCATCACGTGTTTCTCAACGCAGTGATTCTAGAGCAATGCCCCCTGGGAATTATTCAAAACAAGAAAGCCTGTGGAGACACCATCACGTTTCTCAACGCTGGCAGGAAACTAGCCAGGTCTTTCACCGGGAAGGAACAACAACGGGAAGGGCAGTCTCCAGTCAAGGAGACCACCTATGCCAAACATGGTATCCATCCACAGACAGCTGTTTCGGGATATTTGCCCCTCATCAGTGTGGAGTAGGAAACTGCCTAGTGGGAGCAATGCCTAGTAGAAGACTACATAAGCAAGGATGATTGACCTTAGGGAGATCAACATCCAACACTGCGGAGACACCATCACGTGTTTCTCAACGCAGTGATTCTAGAGCAATGCCTCCTGGGAATTATTCAAAACAAGAAAGCCTGCGGAGAAACCATCACATGTTTCTCAACGCTGGCAGGAAACTAGCCAGGTCTTTCACCAAGAAGGTGGTCTCTTTGACTGGAGACTTCCCTTCCCTTGGTTGTTCCTTCTGGGTGAAAGACGAAGGAAGGAGGTGGGCGGTATGTTCCGGCCGCTCATCTCCGCCCCTCCTCTGCTATTGGGTGGCCGCTTAGTGACGCCGCAGTGACGTTGCTATGACGCCGAACGCACCTCCCACTTGAAGGAGGGATTGTTCGGCGGTCACAGCATCGTCGCTGAAAAAGTATGTGCGTGTGACGCTGCTGTAGCGATAATGTTTGCTACGGCAGCGATCACCAAATGTTGCACGAACGACAGGGGCATGTAAAGCGTGTAAAGCACCCTTTAGGCTGGCCACAATAAAAGGCCACTCTAAAATGTGCAGTTTTAACACACAGCACAATGCTACAGATGTCGCAAGTTTTGATGGAGCATGCAATTGTCATGCTAACTGCAGGAATTTCCAACAGAGCTGTTTCTGAAGAATTGAATGTTCATTTCTCTACCATAAGCCGTCCCCAAAGGAGTTTCATAGAATTTGTCTGTAGATCCAACTAGCCTCACAACCACAGACTACGTGTAACCCCACCAGCCCAGGACCTCCACAGACAGCATCTTCAACTCCAAGATCACCTGTGACCAGCCAACCTGGACAGCTGCTGAAACAATCAGTTTGCAAAACCAAAGAATTCCTGTACAAACTATCAGAAACCATTTCAGTGAAGCTCTGAAGGCTCCTCATCCTCATCGGGATCTCCACCTAACTGAGGTTCATCTTCGTAACGGACTTGAGTGGGAAAATACTCACATTCAATGGCATCTGGTAGGTTGGAGAGGTGTTCTCTTCACGGATGAATCCCGGTTTTCACTGTACAGGGCAGACGGCAGACAGGCAAATGGTGGTTACAACAGATACTGACTTTTTTGACCTTCTGGACCCTCCCAATACTGTAAAACTGTACATTTTAGAGTGGCCTTTTATTTTGGCCAGCCTAAGATACACCTTTGCAATCATGCTGTCTAATCAGTATCTTGATATGCCACACCTGTGAGGTGGATGGATTATCTCGGCAGAGGAGAAGAGCTCACTAACACAGGTTAAGACAAATTTGTGAACAATATTTGAGAGAAAAAGACCTTTTCTGTACATAGAAAAAGTCTTAAGCGGGCTTTACACGCTGCGACATCGCTAATGCGGAGTCGTTGGGGTCACGGATTTTGTGACGCACATCCGGCCGCATTAGCGATGCTGTTGCGTGTGACACCGATAAGCGATTTTGCATCGTTGCAAAACCGTGCAAAATCGCTAATCGGCGACACGGGGGTCCATTCTCAATTATCGTTACTGCAGCAGTAACGAAGTTGTTCCTCGTTCCTGCGGCAGCACACATCGCTGCGTGTGACGCCGCAGGAGCGAGGAAGCTCTCCCTACCTGCCTCCCGGCCGCTATGAGGAAGGAAGGAGGTGGGCGGGATGTAACGTCCCGCTCATCTCCGCCCCTCCGCTGCTATTGGGCGGCGGTTCAGTGACGCTTCAGTGACGTCGCTGTGACGCCGCACGGACCGCCCCCTTAGAAAGGAGGCGGTTCGCCCGTCACAGCGACATCGCCGGACAGGTAAGTATGTGTGACGGCTGTTGTGCGGCACGGGCAGCAATTTGCCCGTGTCGCGCAACAGATGGGGGCGGGTACCCACACTAGCGATATCGGGACCGATATCACAGTGTGTAAAGTAGCCTTTAGATTTTTGAATTCAGCTCATGAAAAATGAGAGCAAAAACAAGTGTCGTGTTTATATGTTAATTCAGTATATATTGTATGTATTGTTCTAAGAATGTGATTCCTTTACATGTAATGAAGTTTGGAGGGGAATGGGTTAAGTGATCTAATCAACCACACCTGCCTTGCCATTTTAAAACTTGGTGAGCTCCTTTCTGTTGAACTATACCTGATGAAGGGAACATATATAACTAGAAGGGCCCATGATGGGGAACATATATACTAAGATGGGGCCCAGGATGGGGGCATATATACCTGGTAAGGGCCCAGGAGGGGGAACATTAGTTCAGGATGTGGGACATTACCACATAATAGGGGAGGCAGCACATATGTCTTTATAAGATTTAGAATTCTACAAGGGCCCATACATCTGACCAACATGAGAGGGGGTCAGGTCCAAATCTTGCATCAGGGCCCATCAGACTCATTATGCCACTGCTTATTGGAGGGTTTTTTAGAAGTGGAGGTTCAGGGAAAAAAGCAGATGCAAAGGTTTTCCAATTTTTCTTGATGGGATGTATTCCTATTTTAAACACAAGGTTCTCAGGCAGAAATTTTGGGATGTGAATACAGCCTTGTCCTTTTTAAATTTACCATAAAACATTTTTCTGTGATCTCTATCAGCCTGGAGGCTTCTATATGAAGCTCTTTTTTAAAGAATAGGGATGTTATCGGTGATGGGTCAATTGGCATAATAGTAATCTTCTAGATGACTTGGATCCATTTGTTTGTAAAAAAAACAACAGACTTTTAAGCACTGTTAGTAATGACAAGCTTGTTGACCAATTAACAGACCTGTGAAAGCAGCTTTAATCCATATTCCTAGTGTATAAGTAATGCAATGAAAGTTCCTCAATCATTTGTGTATTTTATCTGTATATACAGTGCCTACAAGTAGTATTCAACCCCCTGCAGATTTAGAAGGTTTACACATTCGGAATTAACTTGGCATTGTGACATTTGGACTGTAGATCAGCCTGGAAGTGTGAAATGCACTGCAGCAAAAAAGAATGTTATTTCTTTTTTTTTATTTTTAAATTGAGAAAAGTTTATTCAGAGGGTCATTTATTATTCAACCCCTCAAACCACCAGAATTCTGTTTGGTTCCCCTAAAGTATTAAGAAGTATTTCAGGCACAAAGAACAATGAGCTGCACATGTTTGGATTAATTATCTCTTTTTCCAGCCTTTTCTGACTAATTAAGACCCTCCCCAAACTTGTGAACAGCACTCATACATGGTCAACATGGGAAAGACAAAGGAGCATTCCAAGGCCATCAGAGACAAGATCGTGGAGGGTCACAAGGCTGGCAAGGGGTACAAAACCCTTTCCAAGGAGTTGGGCCTACCTGTCTCCACTATTGGGAGCATCATCTGGAAGTGGGAGGCTTATGGAACTACTGTTAGCCTTCCACGGCCTGGACAGCCTTTGAAAGTTTCCTCCCGTGCCGAGGCCAGGCTTGTCCGAAGAGTCAAGACTAACCCAAGGACAACAAGGAAGGAGCTCCGGGAAGATCTCATGGCAGTGGGGACATTGGTTTCAGTCAATACCATAAGTAACGTACTCCACCGCAATGGTCTCCGTTCCAGACGAGCCCATAAGGTACCTTTACTTTCAAAGCGTCATGTCAAGGCTAGTCTACAGTTTGCTCATGATCACTTGGAGGACTCTGAGACAGACTGGTTCAAGGTTCTCTGGTCTGATGAGACCAAGATCGAGATCTTTGGTGCCAACCACACATGTGACGTTTGGAGACTGGATGGCACTGCATACGACCCCAAGAATACCATCCCTACAGTCAAGCATGGTGGTGGCAGCATCATGCTGTGGGGCTGTTTCTCAGCCAAGGGGCCTGGCCATCTGGTCCGCATCCATGGGAAGATGGATAGCACAGCCTACCTGGAGATTTTGGCCAAGAACCTCCGCTCCTCCATCAAGGATCTTAAGATGGGTCATCATTTCATCTTCCAACAAGACAACGACCCAAAGCACACAACCAAGAAAACCAAGGCCTGGTTCAAGAGGGAAAAAATCAAGGTGTTGCAGTGGCCTAGTCAGTCTCCTGACCTTAACCCAATTGAAAACTTGTGGAAGGAGCTCAAGATTAAAGTCCACATGAGACACCCAAAGAACCTAGATAACTTGGAGAAGATCTGCATGGAGGAGTGGGCCAAGATAACTCCAGAGACCTGTGTCGGCCTGATCAGGTCTTATAAAAGACGATTATTAGCTGTAATTGCAAACAAGGGTTATTCCACAAAATATTAAACCTAGGGGTTGAATAATAATTGATCCACACTTTTATGTTGAAAATTTATTAAAATTTAACTGAGCAACATAACTTGTTGGTTTGTAAGATTTATGCATCTGTTAATAAATCCTGCTCTTGTTTGAAGTTTGAAGGCTCTAACTTATTTGCATCTTATCAAACCTGCTAAATCTGCAGGGGGTTGAATACTACTTGTAGGCACTGTATACTAGCTGAACCTTCGTTTTGATTTTTCTTTTCTTAAATCATCAGCACACGCAGTGGTGTAACTGGAGTTCAATGGCCCCAGTGCAAAATTTGGACCTGGGCCCCTTACTTTCACCCCTCTCCCCCCCGCAAGTTGGTCAGATGTATGGGCCTTTGTAACGTTCGAAATCCTATAAAGACATACAAGTTACCCTCCTCCCAGTATGTAGTAATGTACCCCATCCTGTTGTTCCTCCTGGTAAATGTCCCCCATCTTGGGCACTTCCTGGTATATATGCCCTCCCATCCAAGTATATATGTCCCCATGCTGGGCCCCTCCTGGAATTTACGTACCCATCCTGGTAAATATATCCCCTTCCTGATATATATGCAGGGTCAGACTGGGGTGTCTGGGGCCCACAGGAGGAATTGACTCTAGGGGGCCAAACTACAACTATATGCAAATATCTGTTAGTTGCTATCCCCATTATTGTGGAGCATTGGCTGTAAAATACAGTAGGCCCCTGCACATCTACTGTGCACACACCAAAATTGTGATGAACAATTTTGGCTGTTTGCATTAAAGGGGTTCTTTAATGCAAACAAGTTATCACTGATCCACAGGATCCACAGGTTAAGTAGGTGATAACTTATTGATTGATTGGAATCAACTAGCAGAAATCACATAGATCGGAAGACTGAAGACCTTTTATCCCTGATAGGGCACTTTTATCCCCATTATAAAATGCAGCGGCAGATCTGATGTGTGACTGCATCTCCATTCATTCACTTTTATGCTTCCAGAAATAGCCAACTGCAACGCTCAAAGTCACTGAGGGAATGAATGGATCAGTCGTCGAGTTGTACATGAGATCCAGTCTAAAGCTCGCTACACACGCTGCAATATATCTCACAATCCGTCGCTGGGGTCAAGTTGTAAGTGACGCACATCCGGCATCGTTTGTGAGGTATCTGCGTGTGACATCTACGTGCGATCAGGATTGAACGCAAAACCGTTGATCGCAAACACATCGTATCTTTGTCTAGAATTGAGCGTTTTGTTGCACGAACCTAGTCAATTGTAACGTGTGACATCCCTCATACGATTTTGGTGTCTGATGCTATGTGCGCAGGTGTGCGCTCTGCACCGCAGCTTAAAAAAGGTCCGCTTCAGAGCGCAGCTGAAAAGCTGCGTTCTGAAGCGCCTCACAATGTCTGTAATTCACTAATCTCTGTCAGTCGGTCACTATCTCTGTTCCTCACTCTCTGTCCATGTCAGTCTATCCCCCTCTCTCATATACTCACCGATCCCCGATCCCCGGCGCTGCACGGCATTCACACTGCTCCGGCGGCTTTTACTGTTTTGAAAAAGCCGGCCGCCCATTAAACAATCTTGTATTCCCTGCTATCCCCGCCCACCGGCGCCTATGATTGGTTACAGTGAGACATGCCCCCACGCACCCAATCACAGCAGCCGGTGGGCGTGTCTATACTGTGTAGTGACATAAATAATTAAATAATTAAAAAAAACGACGTGCGGTCCCCCCCAATTTTAAAACCAGCCAGATAAAGCCATACGGCTGAAGGCTGGTATTCTCAGGATGGGGAGCTCCACGTTATGGGGAGCCCCCCAGCCTAACAATATCAGCCAACAGCCGCCCAGAATTGCCGCATACATTAGATGCGACAGTTCTGGGACTGTACCCGGCTCTTCCCGATTTGCCCTGGTGCGTTGGCAAATCAGGGTAATAAGGAGTTATTGGCAGCCCATAGCTGCCAATAAGTCCTAGATTAATCATGTCAGGCGTCTATGAGACACCTTCCATGATTAATCTGTAAATTACAGTAAATAAACACACACACCCGAAAAAATCCTGTATTAGAAATAAAAAACACAAACATATACCCTGGTTCACCACTTTAATCAGCCCCAAAAAGACCTCCATGTCCGGCGTAATCCAGGATGCTCCAGCGTCGCTTCCAGCGCTGCTGCATGGAGGTGACCGGAGCTGCAGAATACACCGCCGCTCCTGTCACCTCCACGCAGCAACTGAAGACAGCCGCGCGATCAGCTGAGCTGTCACTGAGGTTACCCGCTGTCACTGGATCCAGCGGTGGCCGCGGGTAACCTCAGTGACAGCTCAGCTGATCGCGCTACTCACCTCAGTTGCTGCGTGGAGGTGAGAGGAGCGGCGGTGAGTAGTTGCTACCACCCAGGAAGAAATGCACCGCCTCCAAACCCTGCTCATGTTCAATACATGTGTAGAGCGATTCCACATCAGCAGTCACGAGGTACATATCCTCCTCCAGATGTATTCGATCAAGTCACGAGGATACAGTAGAAGATCCATCAAGCATGGATACAATAGGGCTAAAAAATCTACATGTGAGTCACTTTTGCAACCTTCCCTCAAGCCACAAAAGGATAGTAATAGCATCAGATTCGTTACTACGTATAATCCACAACATAACAAGGTGAAGGAGATTTTGCAGCGACATTGGTCCATATTGCAAACGGAGCCAAGCCTGCAGAGTTACTTATTGGACTACCCTCAGATGACTTACAGGAGAGGAAAGAACTTAAAGGACATGTTGGTAAGGAGCCACTATGTGGTAAATATCCAAAGACCTCTTGGCACAGGCTCACCAGTGAGAGGATGTTTCCCATGTGGAGATTGTATGGCCTGTGCCAATATGTTTAAAATAAAAACCTTTAGGTCATCTGGAGGGGATAAAGAGTTTAGAATCAACCAATATATCACCTGCTCAACAACGCAGGTGATATATTATGCTACTTGTGGCTGTGGCCTTATCTACATAGGTCTGACATCTCGACAATTGAGAGTAAGGACCAGAGAACATGTCAGGGACATTATAGCTGCCAAAAGTATTACAAATCTTGAAGAGCTAAAGACTATTCCTCGGCATTATAAATTAAAACACAACTGTGACCCTCGATCTTTCTCAGTAAGAGGAATTGAACATGTAACTATGGGTATTAGAGGAGGCAATATTAAAAAGAGATTACTCCAGCAAGAATGCAAGTGGATCACAATGTTGGGCACAATGTCCCCTCAAGGACTAAATGAAACAAATTCCTTTTCTTGCTTTCTCTAGTGTTTTCTCTAGTGAATTCCCTGTCCAAATACCAATTATTTACTTATTTATTTACATGATGTTCCATTTTCAATATCTGACTAAGATGTGTTATCTCCATTTTTTCTCCATTTTCACTTTTTTAATCGGTTTTATTTTGTTTTTAATTTAAATTACAGTATACACTACCCCTAGGAATCACTCTGAAGCTCTATCTATCAAGTATTGTTTATCCAGATCTTATCATCCGAAATTGACTTTGCTGCTGCGCATCGCATAAGGACTCTATGCAAATCTCTGATGGGCTATATGCAGGTGTATTAATAATTGGACATATAAACTGAAAGTATATAAAAATAGTGCCTGTAATAGTCTTTAAACAAGTGCTATTGGAACACTTTGATATAAGATTGTATATCTATATGTGCAGGTTTATATGCTTATTCATTGCTGTCACTAGTTGGTTTTTAGAAATTGTAAAGGTTTAGTGACATCTGCATTTTTGAGCATTTAGAGACACCAGGTATTGTATGATTTTAAGATATATGTGGAGTGCTTTAAATATATGGTGTATCTACTGCTTGATTAATGCCAGTACCATCGCATTGAATGCATTGACTGCAGTACCGCTGCGATTCTGTGCGCGTGCCTGCTGCACTCCGCTCCCTGCCCGGGATAGCGCTGCTGTCTACAAGATAGCACGAGCGCGCTGACTTATTGTTGGTGTGCGCGTGCCTCACACAGCTGACGAGCGGCGGTTCTGGGGCGGTAGGTGGACATCGGCAGGCACGCGCCGCTAATGATTACCAGCTGGTCTGTCTAAACAATGATAGCTTCATAAGGCGTGGGGTGCCGATTAGCTAGCAGCCCCCTAAGGAAGCTCGATGTGAAATGCGCATCGGGGCATAGGAGGTGACACCTGATTTGAAAACCAACATGGGTAAGATTTCATAGCACGGACTGCTGAGCATTATCTGAACTTTTTTACTTGGGGCGCACAGGCGGTTACATTGTGGAGCCAGTCAGATCAGCAGGGAGCTGACTAGTAATACTGATTATAACAGGGCTCAAATTGGCCGTTAGAAGAGGATCTTTATATATATATGGCCCGCTGGGTTTGAGGTGAGAGTGGGTGGAAGCCTGCATGGTTTTAACCCAGCAATGTAGGCTCTGAATCCCTCTATTAAATATCACTTAAGATTGCTGTTTTTGGAAACTCAGATGTGTTTATACAATGGTTCAGCAAAAATTGAATTAAATATTTGGTGTTCATATAACAGTTTAAATATTATAACTAATCCCAAGCACACAAATGACACAGGGGTAATGCAAAAGGTGATTTACCTGCCTGCCACACTGTCCTGCTGACCATATTATCCTCTGGGACCCTGTCCCCATTCCTGGCTGCCTCAAGGCAATTCTTCCTCCATTCTATCCCTCACCCACACCACCTTGGCTATTGCCAATTTTTGCTGATATTAAGACGCCGCAGGTCCTCCGCAGTCCCCGGACGTTGTCTATACCGTCCTATGCATGTTTTCATGACACACAACTCCTTGATAAAGGCCCACACCGGCCGAAACGTTGGTTTTGTTCTGTCTTGGTTGTGGCGCTTCTTTCTGCAGCTAGTCTAATTAAATAAATCACCTTTTGCATTACCCCTGTGTCATTTGTGTGCTTGGGATTAGTTATAATATTTGAAATCCCTTTTTCCCTCAAGCACCTACATTCAGTTGAGCCCAGCTTTATTCCTCTATTCATATAACAGTTTAGACACAATTAAAAGTGGACTGTGGACCAAAACTGGGATTTCTTTACAGATACAGTTCAGGATTTGTACTCAGTATTTTACTGTGACTTTTGCTTAAAACTCATAGTATACTGTTTATTAATCACACAAAAAAATTCAGATAGCTTCTAGAATACATATGCCATGTCAGCCAGCGACTGTGCTATCATTATTGGTGTCTATACTCCACTAATGTGCTTTGTACACTGTATACTTTGTCCTTTTTACATGTTTTTAACTCATATATATGTGTAATTGTTTGTCTTGTTATGAGATTTAATAAAGATAATTTTTGTACTTTATAGGTGTAATTACTCCCTATTCTCAGCCTAAAAGCGTTTAATGGAGTTAGCATACTAACATTTATGGAAAATGAAAAACTGGTTATTTTTGTGTTTAATAAGGGAGAAATACTGCCTCACTGTGACCAGACTACATATTACTACCACCAAGTGACTGAATAATGCCACGCAAAATATATAAATAGCGTCACACCATGACCAAACCACATATTACCACCACATAGTGATCAGTATTGTAGTATTCAGTCACTAATTAAAACCACAATACTAATAACCCTAAATCGCCCTGAAGAGTTGTAAAAGGGGGGCTTTGTTCTGTATGTAAATATAGAGGTTTTCTGTGCTGTGCTGTTCAATATGGTAACTGCATTTGTGAATTATAATGTTTGAAGTAGTAGAGCTGGATTAGCTCACAGGGCTGATAGGTGGCCATCTAGTGGCCGGGGCAGCTTAGCGGAGGACCCATCTCGGATCAAATGTTGGTCAGATAGGGTTTCTTCAATGGAAGGGAAAAGTGACAGTTCACAAGAGGCATGGTTAGTCGGACAGCTTCAAGAGGTGCCTGTTCTGGATAGGGCTAGAGTAAGAGAAGAATTGACCACGATGTCATGGCCAATCAGGGAACCCTAAGGTAATCTCGAGAGGTTCGTACCTTACGGCTCACCCCAGCAGGCTTAGAGAGACATACAACTAGAGAACTGTCTGGGCCCAGAAGCGGACATAGGTGTAATGAAAGGGGGGACAGAGGCACAGACCCGGCAGCTTGAGGATGAAGTCCAAGACAGTGGGGGACAGGTAGAAAACAGTAGAAACAGAGCCAGGAAAAGGTGAGGCCATGTTATGCTATAACAGTGTGAAGAATAAGCTGAACAACTTTGGTTGCCAAGTGAACTCTGCTGCTGCGTGTGTTACTATTTGTTTATGACAACAATTGGAAGCTGGGTGATGGACACCAGCCTAAAGAAACCAGTAAGTGTTATGCACCCCACCCAAAGTCACACCCGTACACAAAGTTTCCTTGGTGAAGTAGCGCGTCACCCGTACGGCCCGGCGTCCCTGCCTTCCTTCTCAATAACAGGAGCTCCCTCCCACCATTGAAAACAGTATCCCCAAAAGTAAAATATATCACAGGTTATAATGTCCCTTAATTGGCCCCTACAGTAATTATGTCCCCCAATTGCCACCAAAAACTAATAATGTATGCTCCTCAACTTGGCCCCCAAACAGTAAGTATGTCCACTATCCTAGTCCTTTCCAGAATAATGACACTGACACTCTGGGTACAGGCTACTCATACTCGATTTATGGGATAATGACACTGACACTCGGGGTACACGATAATGACACTCACTGACACACAGGTATAGGATAATGATGCTGAAACTCAGGGTACAGGCTAATTACACTGATACTCTGCCCTTTACCTCAGCATGCAGCTTTCCTAGGTTCTGATATCCATTTTGTATTGAGCACCTGGCTTTCCTATGCTCTGCTATACATCTTTCCCTCAGCACCCAGCTTCCCCATGCTCTGCTATATATCTTTCATGTATCTCATGATATCAGAGCATGGGAAAGCTGGGTGCTGAAGGAAAGAGCCTCTTTCCCTTAGCACCCAACTTTCCCTCACCACGCTTTTATCTTTGTCCCCCATCCTTATATGTATGTCTCCATCCTGGTATATTGCTCCATCCTGGTATTATATCGCCCCATCCTGGTACATATAATCCCCCTCATGCCACACACAGTAAAATAAATTAACAATTATAATCCCCTTCCCCGCGCTCCCCTGATGCGTGGGATCCTCTTCTGATACCGGCAACTGACTTCAGATTGTAAGAGGTGCAGCGCATGACATCACTGCCATGCGCACCAACTTACACCTTCGTCAGCTGCAGACATATTTGATGCTCTCCATGGCCGGGATTATGGGCTTGGAGAGCAGTGAATAATCGTTCTCTTTATTAGCAGCACATGTGATCGCCCAGCAGCTGCAGGAAGTCGGCAGATGCATGATCACGTGTGCTTTAATTAAAGAGAATGAATATTCACCGCTCCCCATACCCATATTCCTGCCCACCTCTCAGCACCGACTTCAGTGCAGAGAGGTGGATGGAATTATGGGCGTGCAGAGCAGTGAATATGTACTTTCTTAAGCAGTGGGCACACGTGTTAGCCCCAGCATTGACTGCTGCCTCCTGTGACCCCCACGCCATCGAAATTAGCAGTGCAAAACTCTGACGAGTCTCTGTGCTGCAATGCATTTCATCTGGATGTGTACCCTCTGATGCACATCCAGCTGAAACAGGTGCTGAGGTCAGCAGGCCCCCTCACCCTAGGGCCCGGTTGCTATCGCGACCTTTGCACCCCTGAGTACACGTGAAGATAAGAAACTTTGTAATTTTTCTTACCATAGAAAACTGCATCTTTTTTGTCCTGGACTGATCATTCATTCTGAAAATTCTCAATTCCCAGGTAAAATCTGTCTGGAGTGAACACAGATTTTTCCTTTCCTGAGTTAGGAGATGACAGTTGCTGATCATAAAGTTCTATGGAGAACTGTAACTGACATTTCATGAGAACTAGCAGCAGAATGTCTATGTCTGCGTGTAGCTCATCCCTCCTCCTCCCCCTCACTTCTCCATAGAATTTTAAAAGCACCAATTGTAATCTCAGTAAAGGGAAAATTTGAATTAACTGAATACAGATTTTACCCATGAATTGACAGTTAAAGATCAATCCAGGCTGCAAAGTAAGCCCATTTATATGATAAGATATATGACTAAGTTGTTTATTTTGATGTGTACTATTGATTTAAGATCTAAAAATTAACACAATGGTTATTCTTTAAGTAACGGTGTGTCCCGCACAAAGATCACACTCAGTGACAATAAGTGAGTACTGGCTGATATTCACTTCAGTATTTCATAAAGCATGTGCTGACTGTACTTTCTGAAATCCCTCCGGCTTAGACCTCATATTTGAGTTTGTAAAGAACCATTTTGATTATTCCGTGTGACTGGAGAATCCTGAGTAAACCCTGGTAAATACAGATCGTGAAGAGTCACTGGAAACATTGTGTACTTCCAAGATGTGTTCCTGCTCTTGGTCTGATTCCTGGTGGATGATGAACTGTTAATGACGGCTCATCCATCATTGATCTGCAGATTAAAAACAGTCCTGTCTACTGTACTTAACTCGGGGTCTTTCTAAATAAATAAGCACACTGGAAAATAGACCGGGAGCCACAGGAAAACTACTGCGGTTCATTCACACCTTGTGTCCTTGGGTGTTTGGCCAAAAGTGGTTTTACAACTAAAAATGCTGTGGTGCAAGGAAGAGCCACGCACGGATTAAATAACATGTAATATAATATGCACTGTCGGTTTTTGTCATACAGATATCTGTTATTTCTAGGTCTAATCATTTTATGCCTCCATACCGTCACATGTGCTTTTCTAATAGTCACTGTTAAACACAGTCAGAAGAGGGCCCCTGTACAAGAACAATATATGAGCCCTTCGCAGCCCATTAGCTCATTATAATGCACAATTCCTCCAACTTTGGAAGTGGAAATGGGCCCCTTACCTCTTGGACCCCTGTGCAGCCGCACAGGTTGCACCAATGATATGTCTGCCCCTGCCAATAGTGATGGTCAGTGGCATAACTAGAGTTTGATGGGCCAGGTGCAAAGTTCAGACCTGGCCCCCCCTCCCTCTCCACGTACACCAATACTTGGGGTATGGGACAATGACACTGACACTCGTGCTACGGGATAATGACGCTGACACTTGGCTCTTACCCTCAGCACCCAGGTTTCTCATTATCTGAAATCCCTCTATCAGCACCCAGCTTTCATATATTCTAATATCCATCTTGTCCTTGGCATCCAGCTTCCACATGCTCTGATATACATCTTTCCCTCAGCATGCAGCTTTACCATATCAGAGCATTAGAAAGCTGGGTGCTGAGAGAAGATCTATAGTAGAGCATAGGGAAGCTGGGTGCCGAGGGAAAGAGCCTTTTTCCCTCAGTACAAAATGTTCCCATCCCCTGCTTGTATATTTGTCCCCCCTTGTATATAGTTCTCCAAATACTATAATGGCCCTCCATAGCCTTCCATATAGTATAAAAGGTCCCACATAACCCTTCATATATTAGAATGCACCTCTATAGTCCTCCATGTATTATAATGCATTTTCCATAGTTCTCCATGTATTATAAATCACCCCACAGTCCTCCATAAATTATACTGCGCCCCATAGTCCTCCATATATTATATTGCACCACATAGTCCTCCATATATTATAATGCACCCGCATAGTCCTCCATGTATAAAGTAGCCCTCATAGCCCTCCAATTATTATAATGAATTTCTCATAGTTCTCCATGTATTATAATTCACCCCATAAATACTCCATATATTATACTGCACCACATAGGCCACCATGTTTTATAATGCACCCCCATAATCCATGTATAAGGTAGGCTCCATGGTCCTATATGTATTATAATGCAACCCCATAAAACTTCATATTGTATTAAGGGGAGCTTTCCTGCGGTCCCTGGTATGTAGTTGCATAATATATGTCATAGTGAATTTATATATGCCATAGGTGTTTGCTACACAATTATCCTGAGGACGTTCATGAAGTGTGTGGTCATCTGTACATTTAGATCTAGTATGTTCAGTGTACTGTATCTTCACTGCTTGATTCTGTATAACACTTTTATGTGATATACGTCTAGCAAATTAATTATAAGCAGGGCCAGATTAAGGTTGGTGGGGGCCCCTGAGCAGAAAATCTGGTGGGGGCCCCATAACGTTAACATTTTTAGCGATAACAGTAGAGCAGCAGATACAGCGGCCCACTACACCGTGCCCCTGCTTCTAGGGTGGGGGGGCAGCTGCGCCTCGCTGGGTACACCCATGACGGCCGCAGCACATAGCAGGGAGCTCATTGGCACACCTCTGACCCCGGAAGTGCAAGCGCTGGTACTTCCGGGGTCAATCAGCGTCCTGTGTCCGCAGTTTGTTTTTGCATCTTAAAGACGCAGATACAAGTAAATGGCGGTGCACCCCCCCAAAAAAAACACAGCTGATTTATTAGACTGTCTTTACGGAGGGGGAGAGGGTGTGAAGAGAAAATAAAATGCTGACAGGTGCCTAGTGACAAATATGGCCCTGGTGGTGGGGGCCCCCTTAGAAGCTCTGTTGGTGGGGGCCCCGGGGCTGGAGCCCCGCCTGCCCCACCTATAATCCGGCCCTGATTATAAGCCCAGGGCACAGGGCACTTTAAGTCTGTATTCATTATGTATTATATATCTATTATTAAATTACAGAATCTACACTGAACATATTATCTACCTCTTGACCATCCTAGCTTGTTTGTTTTTTGTTCTTGCAAGGATTTTAACCATTTAATAACAACTGTGTATGGAGATATTTTGTATGGACTTTTTTCAGGCTTATTGTTATATTTAACATATTCGGTATTTATTTATTTAATTAGCACTTGGCACTTTATATATGTAAATTTATATTTAGACTGAATTAATTTCCTGATGATTCCATACCCAGTTCCCTATGCTATTTTTCCATCAACACCCTTGCTAGCATTTCATGAATTGATTATTTATTTACCATCTACTGGCAACTATTCTCATGTGATCTAATCAGGGCCAAAATTTTCATTGTGTTTTTTTTCTCCAGTTCTTTCCCTTTTTGTAATTTTAAAAAAATATTTTTCAACAATAAAAATTATTATACATGTGTTTCAGTATAATTTGTGTAGGTTCAAATTCATATTGTATTATTCAACCCCATACTCCTCCATGTGTCCCAAACTTCAAGGTCAGTGAGGTCTTTGATGGTCCCCTCACTGTGCAGATTTTATCACGTCTGCCTGGAGCGTTTGCCTGACCTAGGATTCTGTACCCCGTCGGTGCTGTGGTTCCTGGAGCACTCCACCGTACTCCACCGGCAACTAACTGCCTGGGCCCTCAGGTCACTGTCACACTCCTGTCAGTGCGTCCGCTCACTTCCTCTCTCTGTCACCGACTCCTGCAGACTACTGTCTGACTGTCCACTGTCCGCCCCTCCCACCTGGTCGTCGAGTGGACTGGATCGGCTCCCCTATATTCCATGTATAAGGTGTCCTTAATTTTGTATTATGCAGCTGAAGCGCCCCTGAAGCTATCAGGGAGCTATAAGCTACTGCATCCCATCCAGGATTCAGGGCCTACCCCCAGGGACCCAGAAGACCAGTGGCGGTAACAACAAAAACATTCACGTTAATCCCTGTTTTTCCCCAAATTCCCCACAAGACTTGTACCAGACTAGGGTTGGACCCATGGATGGCCACTTAGAGGTGGAGCCGATCCAGTCCACTAGACGACCAGGTGGGAAGGGTGGACAGTTGACAGTCAGACAGTAGTCTGCAGGAGTCGGTGACAGAGAGAGGAAGTGAGCGGACGCACTGACAGGAGTGTGACAGCATAGGATAACTGAAGTGAGCACTAATATATATATATTGAGTGCAAGCCAAAAATACATACATTATAAAAGGATAAGGCTGCACATCAAACTTAGATAATGGTATAATGCCTCAAGCATATGGAAAAACATTGGAATATACAATGAAAAATGCTACTTGCTAATTTGAACATGTGAATAATGAATTGCATACCTGCCATGAATATTAGGAAAAAGGAGATATTTAGCAATCGCATTGATCAATGTAACTGAGCCCCAAGACCTCGTCAAGGTATATCTCTATATTGGGGTCCCTAGCTCTGTGACCCTAACTGTGTGTCATCTCATTGCAATTAAAAACTGCTGTGGGTGGAGAGGGGTAACTAAGGACTTTCTTTTATAGGAGATGGAAAAAACATGGCCAAAAGGGGCTGTGTTCACATTCAGAAAAAAACTACATATAACTGAATAGGATAACTGAAGTGAGCACTAATATATATATATTGAGTGCAAGCCAAAAATACATACATTATTAAATATAAATAAATAAATGTATAAATATAATTAATATAAATAAATAATGTATGTATTTTTGGCTTGCACTCAATATATATATATATTAGTGCTCACTTCAGTTATCCTATTCAGTTATATGTAGTTTTTTTCTGAATGTGAACACAGCTCCGCCCCTTTTGGCCATGTTTTTTCCATCTCCTTTAAAAGAAAGTCCTTAGTTACCCCTCTCCACCCACAGCAGTTTTTAATTGCAATGAGATGACACACAGTTAGGGTCACAGAGCTAGGGACCCCAATATAGAGATATACCTTGACGAGGTCTTGGGGCTCAGTTACATTGATCAATGCGATTGCTAAATATCTCCTTTTTCCTAATATTCATGGCAGGTATGCAATTCATTATTCACATGTTCAAATTAGCAAGTAGCATTTTTCATTGTATATTCCAATGTTTTTCCATATGCTTGAGGCATTATACCATTATCTAAGTTTGATGTGCAGCCTTATCCTTTTATAATGTATGTATTTTTGGCTTGCACTCAATATATATATATTAGTGCTCACTTCAGTTATCCTATTCAGTTATATGTAGTTTTTTTCTGAATGTGAACACAGCTCCGCCCCTTTTGGCCATGTTTTTACCATCTCCTATAAAAGAAAGTCCTTAGTTACCCCTCTCCACCCACAGCAGTTTTTAATTGCAATGAGATGACACACAGTTAGGGTCACAGAGCTAGGGACCCCAATATAGAGATATACCTTGACGAGGTCTTGGGGCTCAGTTACATTGATCAATGCGATTGCTAAATATCTCCTTTTTCCTAATATTCATGGCAGGTATGCAATTCATTATTCACATGTTCAAATTAGCAAGTAGCATTTTTCATTGTATATTCCAATGTTTTTCCATATGCTTGAGGCATTATACCATTATCTAAGTTTGATGTGCAGCCTTATCCTTTTATAATGTATGTATTTTTGGCTTGCACTCAATATATATATATTAGTGCTCACTTCAGTTATCCTATTCAGTTATATGTAGTTTTTTTCTGAATGTGAACACAGCTCCGCCCCTTTTGGCCATGTTTTTTCCATCTCCTATAAAAGAAAGTCCTTAGTTACCCCTCTCCACCCACAGCAGTTTTTAATTGCAATGAGATGACACACAGTTAGGGTCACAGAGCTAGGGACCCCAATATAGAGATATACCTTGACGAGGTCTTGGGGCTCAGTTACATTGATCAATGTGATTGCTAAATATCTCCTTTTTCCTAATATTCATGGCAGGTATGCAATTCATTATTCACATGTTCAAATTAGCAAGTAGCATTTTTCATTGTATATTCCAATGTTTTTCCATATGCTTGAGGCATTATACCATTATCTAAGTTTGATGTGCAGCCTTATCCTTTTATAATGTATGTATTTTTGGCTTGCACTCAATATATATATATTAGTGCTCACTTCAGTTATCCTATTCAGTTATATGTAGTTTTTTTCTGAATGTGAACACAGCTCCGCCCCTTTTGGCCATGTTTTTTCCATCTCCTATAAAAGAAAGTCCTTAGTTACCCCTCTCCACCCACAGCAGTTTTTAATTGCAATGAGATGACACACAGTTAGGGTCACAGAGCTAGGGACCCCAATATAGAGATATACCTTGACGAGGTCTTGGGGCTCAGTTACATTGATCAATGCGATTGCTAAATATCTCCTTTTTCCTAATATTCATGGCAGGTATGCAATTCATTATTCACATGTTCAAATTAGCAAGTAGCATTTTTCATTGTATATTCCAATGTTTTTCCATATGCTTGAGGCATTATACCATTATCTAAGTTTGATGTGCAGCCTTATCCTTTTATAATGTATGTATTTTTGGCTTGCACTCAATATATATATATTAGTGCTCACTTCAGTTATCCTATTCAGTTATATGTAGTTTTTTTCTGAATGTGAACACAGCTCCGCCCCTTTTGGCCATGTTTTTTCCATCTCCTATAAAAGAAAGTCCTTAGTTACCCCTCTCCACCCACAGCAGTTTTTAATTGCAATGAGATGACACACAGTTAGGGTCACAGAGCTAGGGACCCCAATATAGAGATATACCTTGACGAGGTCTTGGGGCTCAGTTACATTGATCAATGCGATTGCTAAATATCTCCTTTTTCCTAATATTCATGGCAGGTATGCAATTCATTATTCACATGTTCAAATTAGCAAGTAGCATTTTTCATTGTATATTCCAATGTTTTTCCATATGCTTGAGGCATTATACCATTATCTAAGTTTGATGTGCAGCCTTATCCTTTTATAATGTATGTATTTTTGGCTTGCACTCAATATATATATATTAGTGCTCACTTCAGTTATCCTATTCAGTTATATGTAGTTTTTTTCTGAATGTGAACACAGCTCCGCCCCTTTTGGCCATGTTTTTTCCATCTCCTATAAAAGAAAGTCCTTAGTTACCCCTCTCCACCCACAGCAGTTTTTAATTGCAATGAGATGACACACAGTTAGGGTCACAGAGCTAGGGACCCCAATATAGAGATATACCTTGACGAGGTCTTGGGGCTCAGTTACATTGATCAATGCGATTGCTAAATATCTCCTTTTTCCTAATATTCATGGCAGGTATGCAATTCATTATTCACATGTTCAAATTAGCAAGTAGCATTTTTCATTGTATATTCCAATGTTTTTCCATATGCTTGAGGCATTATACCATTATCTAAGTTTGATGTGCAGCCTTATCCTTTTATAAGGAGTGTGACAGCGACCTGAGGGCCCAGGCAGTTGGTTGCCGGTGGAGTATGGTGGAGTGCTCCCGGAACCACAGCACCGACGAGGTACAGAATCCTAGGCCAGGCAAACGCTCCAGGCAGACCTGATTAAATCTGCACAGTGAGGGGACCATAGAGGACCTCAACTCCTCGACTACTGCAACCTCCTGCTCTCTGGCCTCCCTTCCAACACTCTTGCACCCCTCCAATCTATCCTAAACCCTGCGGCCCGCTTAATCCACCTCTCCCCACGCTATTCCCCAGCGTCGCCACTCTGCCTATCCCTTCACTGGCTTCCCATCGCCCAACGACTCCAGTTCAAAACATTAACCATGACATACAAAGCCTTCCACAACCTGTCTCCTCCTTACATCTGTGACCTAGTCTCCCGGTACCTACCTGCACGCAACCTCAGATCCTCACAAGATCTCCTTCTCTACTCCTCTCTTATCTCCTCTTCAGACAATAGCGTACAAGATTTCTCCCGTGCCTCCCCCATACTCTGGAACGCTCTACCTCAGCATATGAGACTCTCCCTACCGTGGAAAGCTTCAAGAGGAACCTCAAGACCCACCTCTTCCAACAAGCCTACAACCTACAATAGCCCTCAGTCCAGTACACCACTGCGCAACCAGCTCTGTCCTCACCTATTGTACCATCACCCATTCCCTGTAGACTGTGAGCCCTTGCGGGCAGGGTCCTCTCTCCTCCTATACCAGTCTGTTTTGTACTGTTAATGATTGTTGTACGTATACCCTCTTTCACTTGTAAAGCGCCATGGAATAAATGGCGCTATAATAATAAATAATAATAATAATGACCTTGAAGTTCGGGACACAGTAGCAACAGGAGAACCCAGGGAACAGGACCAGAGACTCAGACTTCACAGGGTTCACGCTACCGTCATACGGACTACTGTTAAGAGACTTCCAGAGGGGACCCCCAGCCGCTCCAAGCCACGGGGACCCACCAACCAAAGAAAGGTGCAGGGGCATGAAGCGATCAGGTCACTAAACCGGCACTGGGACTACGGGGACCTGCGGTCAGCACCAGCCTTCCTCGGGTGACCAGTTTCCATCTTGCCGTGAGTAAAAGAAACAGTTACACTACAACACCTTGTGCGGCCTGCTTTCATTCAACATCCATCTACCTCACCTATCCTCTGGGGCCTGGCCCTGCTTGCGGAGGGCCTAACATCCAGGCTGCCACTAACACCAGCCCCAGTAGTGAGAACTGTGCAGCGGCGGCTCCATCCACATAGCCGCAACCCACAAGTGGCGTCACGTGATAAACTTTCATTTAATTCCCCTGTAAGTATACCCCTTTTAAAAAGTACCCAGGGCACGGAAGCGGGCAACAGCCACCAAGTGACATTCTCCCAGTTATACACCGCCCGGGACTGAGTACCCCATAAACCTGGGTGACACACAGATCCATACTCCTCCATGTAAAATGCACCCCTAGTCCATGTATGTAAGGTTTCCTTCATGTTGTATAATGCATCCCCATAGACCTCCATGTATAATGCAGCCCCCTAGACCTCCATGTATAATACACCCCTATAGTCCATGTATAAGGTGTCTTTCATGTTTATTATGCAGCCCCAGAGACCTCCATATATAATGCATCCCCCCAGGCCTCCATGTATAATAATGCAGTCAGGCTCCCCAGGCCTCCATGTATAATAAAGCAGCCAGCCTCCCCACGCCTCCATGTATAATAATGCAGCCAGCCTCCCCAGGCCTCCATGTATGATAATGCAGCCAGCCTCCCCAGGCCTCCATATATAATGCAGCCCAGTCCTCTGGTCACGTGTACTCACTAATTTATATAAAAAAAAACAAGTACTCCCCTCTCTCCTCCATTCACCTTTCCGTCCTCACCTCTGTCCTTGCTCCCCGCCTGCTCTGTTCAGCGTCCTCCCATCTTGCGCTCTGTGCTCTCAGCACAGCAGTCGCACAGGAGTGACGTCATCGCGCAGGCACAGGGGGAGGCTGATGATGCATAGAGCGGCACCGGCCGCTCTATGCTTCATCATTGCTGTGCGCAATGATGGGGGAGGGGCCCTATGTCGATGCCGCTGATACCGGGCAGGGGGCGAAGGGGGGTGAAGCAGTGAAGCATTAGGTCCCAATGCTGGCCAGTGCCACAGTCAGGAGTTACTCTGTAGGCAGAGATAGCATGCAGTGCACTGCAGTTCCACCAACGAAGACAGCAGCATCAGGCCCAGCGTCTCTGGTGACGTATATGCCCCCAGCGCCTTCTGTGATGTACATTCCCAAAAGTCACCTATGATTTATATGCGTCAGGATCTCCTGTGATGTATTTGCCCCCCTGTGTCTCTTGTGATATATATGCCCTTAGTGTATCCTGTAATATATATGACCCAGTGTCTCCTGCAATGTATATGCCCTATCGTCTCCAGTGATGTATATGCCACCAGTGCGTCTTGTGATGTATATGCTTCCAGTGCCTCTTGTGATATATATGCTACCAGTGCGTCCTGTGATGTATATGCCCCAGTGTCTCTTGTAATGTTTATGCCCTAGCTCCTCCTGTGATGTATATGCCCGGAGTGTCTCCTGTGATGTATATGCCCCAACATCTCCCGTGATATACTGTATATTCCCCAGGATCTCCTGGGATATATATTCCCAAAAATCTTCTGTGATGTATATGCCCAGTCTCCTGTAATGTACAAGCCCATATTGTTTCCTGTGATGTATATGCCCTCCATGTCTCCTGTGATGTATATGCCCCCAGCACCTTCTGTAATTTATATGCCCCCAGCATCTCCTATATTATATATGCCCGAGCATCTGCTGTGATGTATATGCACCAGCATGTGTCTCCTTTGATGTATATGCCCCAGCCCCAGTGTCTTCTATGATATAAATTCCCCAGAACCTATTGTGATGTATATGCCCCAGCATCTCCTGTGATGTATATGCCCCTGATGTACAGATAGGTCTAGATATATTTGGACAGTGACTGAATCTTTTTGATTTAGATTCTGCATGCCATGCCACTTTTTTTTATTTTATTTTAAATGAAGCAACTGAAATGCAATTGAAATGTACACTTTCAGGCTACATTAAAGGGCTTGAACCAAATTATCCTTTGGAATATTTAGGAATTGCAGCCCTTTTTCTATAAAACCTTCTCATGATGGGTGATAGACGCTGTTGATGAGGTTAGTGCAGCGCCAGCATGCTGGTGCTGCTCACTTTACTGCCACATCCATTTCTTCTGTGCAAGATGTCAGCTGGGGGCGGTGATAGATGCAGTGAGTAAAACTAGTGATGTCCCACAGCCTTTAGCACCACCCTTAAATGAAGCATCATCAGGAGGTGATGCTGGTGTCACTCTTTGTTTCTAGCAAAGTCCTAAAAAATTCGTTATAAGGGGGTGCTAGATGTAGTGAGTAATAACAGCGCTGCCCCCCTTATGACGCTTCATTTGAGGGCGGTGCTAGAAGTAGTGAGTGACACCAACACCGCCTTCTGATGTTGCTTTGTTTGAGGGAGGTGCTAAAGGCTGTGGGGTGGTGCTGATGTCATTCACTGCATCTAGCACCATCCCCTGGCAACATATTTCACACAAGCTATGAAAACGGAGGCAGAGAGAAGAGTAGCGTGCCAGCGCTGTACTGACCTTGACCTCAGAAATAATGATTTGATCCCTTGCTGATTTTGTTAGTTTGCCCACTGATAAAGACTTGAACAGTCTACAATTTTAAGAGTAGGTTAATTTTAACAGTGAGAGATAGAATAGCAAGAATAAAATCCAGAAAACCACAGTGTATAAATTATATAAATTTATTTACATTTTGCAGAGACAAATAAGTATTTGATCTCTCTGGCAAACAAGACTTAAAGGGGTGGTTCACCCATATTTTTTATTGTCTAGTTCGATATTATATTGAGAAACAATGTTTCTCTCAAATACCTTGTGTTGGCAATAGTGCCTGTGAGAGGCGCTATTGCAGACCGCTGTTCCCCGCTCTGGTGACATCACGTCAAGTGCTGCAAACGTCATATCCGTGCGGAAGGCTGCAATCATCCTGACTCACTGAGCTGTGAGCGGTGTTTCATCGCTCGTCACAGCCCATCTGCTCCCTGCTCCCTCCAAGCAGAACGCGCTGTGCTGTGACAGTGGTGAAACACCGCCCACAGCCCAGTGAGTCAGGAAGATTGCAGCCGGCCGCAGGGATGTAACGTATGTGGCACTCGACGTGACGTCACCAGAGCGGGGAACAGCAGTCTGCAATAGCGCCTCTCACAGGCACTATTGCCAACACAAGGTATTTGAGAGAAACATTGTTTCTCAATATATTGAACTAGACAATAAAAAATATGGGTGAACCACCCTTTTAATACTTGGTGGCAAAACTCTTTTTGGCAAGAACAGCAGTCAGACATTTTTTGAAGTTGATGTTGATGATTTCAGGAGGAATTGTGGTCCACTCCTCTTTGCAGATCATCTCTAAATCATTAAGATTTTGAGGCTGTCGCTTGGCAACTTGGAGCTTCGGCTCCTCCATAAGTTTTTTTAGGGAATTAAGGTCTGGAGACTGGCTAGGCCACTCCATAACCTTATTGTGCTTCTTATTGAGCCACTCCTTTGTTGCCTTAGCTGTATGTTTTGGGTCATTGTCGTGCTGGGAGACCCAGCCACGACCCATTTTTAATGTCCTGGTGGAGGGAAGGAGATTGTCACTCAGGATTTTATGGTACATAGCTCCATACATTGTACCATTGATGTGGTGAAGTAGTCCTGTGCCCTTTGCAGAGAAACACCCCCAAAACATAATGTTTCCACCTCCATGCTTGACAGTGGGGTGCTCTTTGGGTCATAGGCAGCATTTCTCTTCCTCCAAACAGTTGAGTTAAGGCCAAAGAGCTCAATTTTTGTCTCATCTGATCACAGCAGCTTCTGCCAATCACTCTCAGAATCATCCAGGTGTTCATTGGCAAACTTCAGATGGGCAGACTGCACATGTGCTGTTACGGGGGGACCGGCAGATTAGGACCAGGGGGTATATATCCTAATCGCCAGTCGGGGCCCACCGTGCTCCAGATGACAAAGGAGCTGCTGGAACCTAAGGGTTAGGCGGAGACTATAGAGCTGGATGGCTCTGAGATAACCCAGGAACTCTGGGAACCGGTCACGTGTGTTGGGACACGTCAGACCGGACGACAACCCGATTAGCATTTTGGTGCACCTAGCGCTACACCAACCACGTGTGCAGGAAACACGTCAGGCCGGGTGGTAACCAGGTAGCGTTGACCGGAAGACCGCCACGAAAGCGCCCTGTCGGCCACGTGTGTAGGACATGCCAGGCTGAGCGGTCCTCCGATTAGCGTTTCTGGCCACCTCTCGACTGGCCACGTGTGTGTAGGACACGTCAGGCCAGATGGGTACACCAGTAGCGTTGACCGGGAAGCCGAGGAAAATAAGGAACACCCTGTTAACTCCACAGGGGTCCTGGAGTACGCTGTCCGTGCGCGTAGGGGGCACAATCGGACAGGTGGCGCAGCAGGTGCGTTGTCCGTGTGCGTAGGGGGCACAATTGGACAGGTGGCGCAGCAGGTGCATTGTCCGTGTGCGTAGGGAGCACAATCAGACAGGAGGCGCAGCAGGTGCGTTGTCCGTGTGCGTAGGGGGCACAATCGGACAGGAAGCACAGCAGCCGCAGCCCAGTTAACGCCACTGGGCTGCTATAGCAAGACTGGAACGGCAGGAGGGAAGCACGGCGCCTTACCCTGATGTGCCGAGCCACGAATCTTGGCGTGACAGGCACCGTTCGCCTAACCCTACCTACCGCTTCCCAACATAGGCTTATGCCGCAATGAGGCTCTAACATGGAGGTGTGCTCTGACTGAGCAAAAGTGAAAACTGCGCCCTCCATGTTGTCTCCAGCCCCTTTTATATCCTGGGTCCGCCCCAAACCCAGGATGGAACCACCAAGGTCTAATAGCAGAGTGCCATGTCATCAGTGACGTCACATGCGACCTATCCGGAACCGCCACGTCATTGATGACCTCATGGCAGCCACGCCCCAAACACTTCACCAGTCATCGTCTGACGACCAATACTGAGGTGCCAGATCATAGGGGCGGGCCTCTGCGAGCCAGTCCGGAGTTGCCACGTCATCAGGACACCTGACACCCTCTGCCCTATCAGGGCCTGCCACCTCACGGACATGCTCAGTGAGGTCCTTACCGGACCTAGCCTCTGGTGCACTAAGGGTACCTTCACACTTAGCGATGCAGCAGCGATCCGACCAGCGATCTGACCTGGTCAGGATCGCTGCTGCATCGCTACATGGTCGCTGGTGAGCTGTCAAACAGGCAGATCTCACCAGCGACCAGTGAACAGCCCCCAGCCAGCAGCGACGTGCAAGCGACGCTGCGCTTGCACGGAGCCGCCGTCTGGAAGCTGCGGAGACTGGTAACTAAGGTAAACATCGGGTATGGTTACCCGATGTTTACATTAGTTACCAGCGCACAGCTGTGTGTGCAGGGAGCAGGGAGCCGCGCACACTGAGCGCTGGCTCCTTGCTCTCCTACCATAGCTACAGTACACATCGGGTTAATTAACCCGATGTGTAATGCAGCTACATGTGCAGAGAGCAGGGAGCCGCGCACACTGCTTAGCGCTGGCTCCTTGCTCTCCTAGCTGCTGTATACATCGGGTTAATTAACCCGATGTGTACAGCAGCTACATGTGCAGAGAGCCGGAGCCGGCAGCACAGGCAGCGTGAGAGCTGCAGATGCTGGTAACTAAGGTAAATATCGGGTAACCACCTTGGTTACCCGATGTTTATCTTGGATACAGCTTACCTCAGCTGTCAGACGCCGGCTCCTGCTCCCTGCTCGCTTCATTTGTCGCTCTCTTGCTGTCACACACAGCGATCTGTGTGTCACAGCAGGAGAGCGGCTTTGAAGAAAACGAACCAGGGCTGTGTGTAACGAGCAGCGATCTCGCAGCAGGGGCCAGATCGCTGCTCAGTGTCACACACAGCGAGATCGCTAATGAGGTCACTGCTGCGTCACAAAAAGCGTGACTCAGCAGCGATCTCGGCAGCGAGCTCGCTGTGTGTGAAGCACCCCTAAGTGCCTGAGCATGCCCAGTAGCCTGAGCAACAGGCTCAGAAAGCAGACTATCAGTTTGAGTATGCTCAGTAGGCACATCCCAGCACTTAAACACAGCACGAAGTCCAAGTACCTGTGCAAAGAGGCTGTTAGGGTTAATTGTGGGAGCATGCTCAGTAGCCTGAACTGAGGACTTAGTCTCAGACATAACACAATCAGGCTGAGCATGCTCACTAGGCAAAACACCGGGCTTAAACTCTGGCTGGGGTAAATCGGTGCACGCATGCGCACTAGCCGCCTCTCCACACTTAGACGTGGTGGAAGGAACAGCCAACTGGACGACCCGAGGCACGGCCAAGAACGGCAGCCGGCGCCTGGGCGCAACAGGAACCGCAGCAGGCTGCTTGCGGCTATGGCGGCGCCGGTTCATAACAGTACCCCCCCTCTAGCGGCCCTCCCACTCGAATGGTCTATAGTCGCCACAGATACCACTGAGCGACGGGCGGAAGATGGAGACATGCAGTGGGAGCTACAAGACTTGCTCCACCGCGTAATCACCCCAGACGACCAGTCGATATGTGGGGAATGTTGCTTCAACCAAGGAATACCCAGCAGAATATCATCTGCACCCTTAGGGAGAACCAGAAATGAAATGGTCTCCCTATGCCCAGATGACATGGCAAGGGTAATGGGCACTGTCCGCTGGTGAATTACCTTGGGCAACAAGGACCCATCCAATACACGGACTCTCACTGGCCTTGGCATTTGCACCAGTGGGATGGCATGCCGCCGGGCAAAAGAGGAGGAGATGAAACTATCCCCAGCACCTGTGTCCACACTTGCCCTTGTGGACCATGTTGACCCCTTAAAAGAAATGGACGCGGGAAACGTCACCCTAATGGATGACGCAGAGTCCAGTCTACCTTCAGCTATGGTCACCAATCGCGGTCGCTTACCCTGACGCTTTGGGCAACGGTTGGCATAATGACCATACTGCCCACAAGCGAAACAGGAAATGCCCTTGCGACTCGAAGACCTAGCAACACCAACCCTAGCGATGTCCATAGGGACAGAGATGTCCTCTAAGGGAGGTGCAGTAGGAGAGACCACTACAGTGGCTGAACGACCCTCTGACCTGCGCTCCAGCTGACGTTCGGAGGTCCGCAGGTCAATGCGGGTAGCCAGAGTCATGAAGCCCTCAAGGGTAGTTGGTACCTCACGCGACGCTAATGCGTCCTTCACGTGCGAGGCTAATCCCCTCCAGAACAGTGGAATGAGAGTCCTCTCTGACCACCCCAGTTCTGCAGCAAGTGTCCTGAAACTCACAGCATATTGACTTGAGGAGGTACGCCCCTGCTCCAAAGTCAGTAGCTCTAGGGCCGAGTCATGAGTGACCTGAGGCCCCAGGAACACTTGTCGCAAGGACTCCAAAAACTCCTTAGAGTCCTGTACTACGGGGTCATTCCTCTCCCACAATGGTGTAGCCCACTCCAGTGCTCTATCAGAGAGCAAGGAGATGATAAACCCCACGTTCGACCTCTCTGTAGGAAACCGTGCAGCCAACAGCTCTAGATGGACTGAACACTGGTTCACGAATCCCCAACATGCCTTGCTGTTCCCCGTAAACTTGTTGGGCAGCGAGAGGTGAGGGAGGGTTGGAGTAGGCTTGGTGACTGACACCATTGCAGCCGCTTGAGCTACCACATCATCCATATCAGCAGCAAGAGCAGACTTCTCCAGAGCCCTCACTCTGGCATCAAGCTGCAGCATGAACTGACGTAGCTGCTCCATCTCCGCCATGCCAGCCAGACCCTGGCGCAGTCTTACTGTTACGGGGGACCGGCAGATTAGGACCAGGGGGTATATATCCTAATCGCCAGTCGTGGCCCACCATGCTCCAGATGACAAAGGAGCTGCTGGCACCTGAGGGTTAGGCGGAGACTATAGAGCTGGATGGCTCTGAGATAACCCAGGAACTCTGGGAACCGGTCACGTGTGTTGGGACACGTCAGACCGGACGACAATCCGATTAGCGTTTTGGTGCACCTAGCGCTACACCAACCACGTGTGCAGGAAACACGTCAGGCCGGGTGGTAACCAGGTAGCGTTGACCGGAAGACCGCCACGAAAGCGCCCTTTCGGCCACGTGTGTAGGACACGTCAGGCCGAGCGGTCCTCCGATTAGCGTTTCTGGCCACCTCTCGACTCGCCACGTGTCTGTAGGACACGTCAGGCCAGATGGGTACACCAGTAGCATTGACCGGGAAGCCGAGGAAAATAAGGAACACCCTGTTAACTCCACAGGGGTCCTGGAGTACGCTGTCCGTGCGCGTAGGGGGCACAACCGGACAGGTGGCGCAGCAGGTGCGTTGTCCGTGTGCGTAGGGGGCACAATTGGACAGGTGGCGCAGCAGGTGCGTTGTCCGTGTGCGTAGGGAGCACAATCAGACAGGTGGCGCAGCAGGTGCGTTGTCCGTGTGCATAGGGGGCACAATCGGACAGGAAGCACATCAGCCGCAGCCCAGTTAACGCCACTGGGCTGCTATAGCAAGACTGGAACGGCAGGAGGGAAGCACGGCGCCTGACCCTGATGTGCCGAGCCACGAATCTTGGCGTGACAGGCACCGTTCGCCTAACCCTACCTACCGCTTCCCAACATAGGCTTATGCCGCAATGAGGCTCTAACATGGAGGTGTGCTCTGATTGAGCAAAAGTGAAAACTGCGCCCTCCATGTTGTCTCCAACCCCTTTTATAACTTGGGTCCGCCCCAAACCCAGGGTGGAACCACCAAGGTCCAATAGCAGAGTGCCATGTCATCAGTGACGTCACATGCGACCTATCCGGAACCGCCACGTCATTGATGACCTCATGGCAGCCACGCCCCAAACACTTCACCAGTCATCGTCTGACGACCAATACTGAGGTGCCAGATCATAGGGGTGGGCCTCTGCGAGCCAGTCCGGAGTTGCCACGTCATCAGGACACCTGACACCCTCTGCCCTATCAGGGCCTGCCACCTCATGGACATGCTCAGTGAGGTCCTTACCGGACCTAGCCTCTGGTGCACTAAGTGCCTGAGCATGCCCAGTAGCCTGAGCAACAGGCTCAGAAAGCAGACTATCAGTTTGAGCATGCTCAGTAGGCACATCCCAGCACTTAGACACAGCACGAAGTCCGAGTACCTGTGCAAAGAGGCTGTTAGGGTTAATTGTGGGAGCATGCTCAGTAGCCTGAACTGAGGACTTAGTCTCAGACATAACACAATCAGGCTGAGCATGCTCACTAGGCAAAACACCGGGCTTAAACTCTGGCTGGGGTAAATCGGCGCACGCATGCGCACTAGCCGCCTCTCCACACTTAGACGTGGTGGAAGGAACAGCCAACTGGACGACCCGAGGCACGGCCAAGAACAGCAGCCGGCGCCTGGGCGCAACAGGAACCGCAGCAGGCTGCTTGCGGCTATGGCGGCGCCGGTTCGTAACATGTGCCTTCTGGAGTAGTGGGACTCTGCGGGCACTGCAGGATTTTAAGCCATTACAGCGTAATGTGCTACCAATGGTTTTCTTGGTGACAGTGGTCCCAGCTGCCTTGAGATCATTAACAAGTTTCCCGCGTGTAGTTTTGGGCTGATCTCACACCTTCCTCATGATCCAGGATACCACACGAGGTGAGATTTTGCATGGTGCCCCAGATTGATGTCGATTGACAGTCATTTTGTATTTCTTGCATTTTCTTACTATTGCTCCAACAGTTGTTTCCTCACCCTGCGTCTTACTCATGGTTTTGTAGCTCATTCCAGCCTTGTGCAGGTCTATGATCTTGTCCCTGACATCCTTAGAAAGCTCTTTGGTCTTGCCCATGTTGTAGAGGTTAGAGTCTGACTGATTAATTGAGTCTGTGGACAGGAGTCTTTTATACAGGTGACAATGTAATACAGATATCTTTAATGCAGGTAAGGAGTTGATTAGAAGTGTTTAACTGGTCCGTAGGAGTCAGAACTCTTAATGGTTGGTAGGGGATCAAATACTTATTTTTCTCTGCAAAATGCAAATAAATGTATATAATTTGTGATTTTCTGGATTTTATTTTTGATATTCAATCTCTCACTGTTAAATTAACTCATGCTTAAAATTATAGACTGTTCATGTCTTTGTCAGTGTGTTTAGCTAAAAGTAGATGTGTTATATCGGGAAAGAGAGTGAAGCCAAAGTTGTGATATTGATTAAAATTGTGACAAAATTTGGCAAAAATTATTGTCAATAAGTAAGCCAACAATTAGATGGTTAAACTTTTGACTTGACAGTCTAAAGATCCACCAAACGTATTACCAACATAAACCAAATATTTTTGTGCCCTTTCTAGACTATCTCACCATTGTCTAAATGTTAGACAGTTTGAGTAAATCTGGAACATTGTTTTTATTAAAGTCGTTTTGTGTCTAAAGCCGCTATGCAGGTCTATGGGTCTCCATGGCAATAGACCATAAACTGTGTAGTCTAGTCCCTACGTCTTCCTAACATACATCTGGCAGGTTAACATGACATAGAGAAAGTTTTAGGAAAATTGGTTTCTATGTAAAATCCTACCGTCCACGTCTCTTATTGAATAAACATTCTGTCTTTGCTCCATTTGTTGATTTTTACTACTTTCCTAGACGCTGGTTAACTACCCATGGTCACGACAGTTATGCACGTAAAAGTACCGTGAGTCTAACTTTCATAACATCCCGGTGATGTCGGCTTATATTTACAAAACTTGTGGGGCAATGTTGAATTTATAGGAAAATGGCAGATGGTTGTAGAATGCAGTCATACAAAAGCATTCTTTTCACAGTTTGGTTCTGGAATAATGAAGCTGAAAGTAAACAAGGCTCTTTGCCTGCACTTGTACGCGGGTTCATTTATTTTGCACGTGATGTTCTCCTTTTCATTCACAGCTGTAAGTAATTCAGAGGTTAGGAAAGTCAATGTTATGCTGCATCATATACTTAGATTGTACTGGTGCTCACTGTTGTGTATAAATACAGTGCTCAACATAAATGAGTACACCCCTTTGATAAGTAAGATTTTACTCAATATGTCACTGAACATTTTCTAAATATTTGGACAAGACTGAATTTCATAGAACAATTTTTTACCCATAACATGAAAGTAAGATTAATAATATAACATTCATTAGAAAATGTTCAAAGTTTTACTTTACTTAATTATTTGATGCAAAAATGAATACAACCCACAAAACTACTACATCTAGTATTCTGTACGGCCTCCATGATATTGAAAGCACTGCTCAAGCGTTTTGTTTTTTTTATTTCAGCACCGGAGTGGTGATTGAAATGTAAAGGGCCATTTACACGCTGCGACATCGCTAACGATATATCGTCGGGGTCACGGTGTTTGTGACGCACATCCGACGTCGTTAGCGACATTGCAGTGTGTGACACCTATGAGCGACCTTAAACGATCGCAAAAGAGGCAAAAATCGTTGGTCTGTGATACGTCGTTCATTTACCAAAAATCATTGTCTGGTCAGTAGCGAGGTTGTTTGTCGTTCCTGCGGCAGCACAAATCGCTATTTGTAACACCACAGGAACGAGGAACAACCTTGTACCTGCGGCCGCCCGCAATGAGGAAGGAAGGAGGTGGGCGGGATGTTCGTTCCGCTCATCTCCACCCCTCTGCTTCTATTGGACGGCTGTTGTGTGACGTCGCTGTGACGCCGCACGAACCGCCCCCTTAGAAAGGAGGCGGTTCGCCGGCCACAGCGACGTCGAAGAGAAGGTAAGTGTGTGTGAAGGGTATTAGCGATGTTGTACGCCACGGGCAGCGATTTGCCCGTGACGCACAACAGACGGGGGCGGGTACGCTCGCTAGCAATATCGATAGCAAAATCGCAGCGTGTAAAGCACCCTTTAGTCTCCTGGCACCCATCTCATACTCACTTGCCGCCGTCTTCATCTTTTTCCAGCATCGCTCGAGTTGGTCTCCTGTGACCTACCGGCAGATCCAGCATTTCATGGAGCGCGCCGGAGGTCCCAACCCTTCTGTAATTCTGAGTGGCTTCTTCTGGCTGTTATAGAGGTGCACTGAGTGCTTCTAACATAACTTCTGACGTCCAGTCAGTAAGTACTTACGATCACAAGATGGTGTTGAAAAAGCTAGAAGCCACCAGAGGGTAATTGTAAGAATGTGGGCAGGGGACTTACATTTAAAGAGCCACTCCAGTTCTGCAAAAAAAACAAGTTGTCGACATGTCGCAATATCTATCTTTTTCTATTATTCTAGAACAAGTTATTTTAGAGCCTGGATGCTGAATGGAGAGTGATGCTCAACTTGCCTCTTCAAAATTTCTCATAGTTGTTCGATTGGGTTCAGCTCAGGAGACATATTTGGCTATAGTCATGGACAAAAGTTTTGAGAATGACACCAAAATTATATTTTCACATGATCTGTTGCCCTCTGGTTTTTAATTGTGTTTGTCTGATGTTTACATCACATACAGAAATATAATTGCAATCATATTATGAGTACCAAAAGGTTATATTGACAGTTAGAATGAGTTAATGCAGCAAGTCAATATTTGCAGTATTGACCCTTCTTCTTCAGGATCTCTGCAATTCTCTCTGGCATGCTCTCAATCAACTTCTGGACCAAATCCTGACTGATAGCTGTCCATTCTTGCATAAGCAATGCTTGCATTTTGCCAGAATTTGTTGTTTTTTGTTGGTCCACCCGTCTCTTGATGATTGCCCACAAGTTCACAATGGGATTAAGATCTGCGGAGTTTCCAGGGCATGGACCCAAAATCTCTATGTTTTGTTCCATGAGCCATTTATTGATCACCTTTGCTTTATGGCAAGGTGCTCCATCATGCTGGAAAAGGCATTGCTGGGCGCCAAACTGCTCTTGGACAGTTGGGAAAAGTTGCTCTTGGAGGACATTCTGGTACCATTCTTTATTCATGGCTGTGTTTTTAGGCAAGACTGTGAGTGAGCCGATTCCCTTGGCTGAGAAGCAACCCCACACATGAATCATTTCAGGATGCTTAACAGTTGGCATGAGACAAGACTGGTGGTAGCGCTCACCTCTTCTTCTCCTAATAAGCTGTTTTCCAGATGTCCCAAACAATCGAAAAGGGGATTCATCTGAGAAAATGACTTTACCCCAGTCCTCAGCAGTCCACTCCCTGTACCTTTTGCAGAATATCAGTTGGTCCCTGATGTTTTTTCTGGAGAGAAGTGGCTTCTTTGCTGCTCTCCTTGAAACCAGGCCTTGCTCAAGCAGTCTTCGCCTCACAGTGCGTGCAGAAGCACTCACACCAGCCTGCTGCCATTGCTGAGCTAGCTCGGCACTGCTGGTAGTCCGATCCCACAGCTGAAACAGTTTTAAGATACGGTCCTCGCGTTTGCTGGTCCTTCTTGGGCGCCCAGGAGCCTTTTTGGCAACAATGGAAGCTCTCTCCTTGAAGTTCTTGATGATGCGATAGATTGTTGACTGAGGTGCAATCTTTGTAGCTGCGATACTCTTCCCTGTTAGGCCATTTTTGTGCAGAGCAATGATGGCTGCACGTGTTTCTTTAGAGATAACCATGGTTAACTGAGGAGAAACAATGATACCAAGCACCAGCCTCCTTTTAAAGTGTCCAGTGGTGTCATTCTTACTTAATCATGACTGATTGATCGCCAGGCCTGTCCTCATCAACACCCACACCTGTGTTAATGGAACAATCACTAAAACAATGTTAGCTGCTCCTTTTAAGACAGGAATGCAATGATGTTGAAATGTGTTTTGGGGGTTAAAGTTCATTTTCTTAGCCAATATTGACTTTGCAAGTAATTGCTGTTAAGCTGATCACTCTTTATGACATTCTGGAGTATATGCAAATTGCCATTAGAAAAACATAAGCAGTAGACTTTGTAAAAATGAATCTTTGTAGCATTCTCAAAACTTTTGGCCATGACTGTACTCAAATACTTTCATCCTGTTCATTTTCAGAAATGCAATAGTGGCCACCGAAGTGTGTTTTGGTACATTGTCATGTTGGAAAAGGGCATGTCTACAAAGGGCACAGAGTGATGGTAGCATCGTCTATTTCAATATTCAGCAGTACTTCTGTGAATTTATCCTAAGATCAATGAAATGTAGCTCCCCAACTGCAGCAGCACTCGTGAAGCCTCACAAAAGCATATTGTACCACCACCATGCTTTACTATAGGAACTATGCATTTTTCTTTGTATTACTCAAAAACATTTATATTGGTCTCATCACTCCAGAGTATAGAGTACCAGTCATATTTTTCAACATAAGCCCTGGCAAATTGTAGGTGGGCTTTATTGTGCATGGGCTTTGAGGCTTGTTTTGTGCATGACACCTATATATGCCATTCATCTGCAGGGTATTGCCGTATTGTGTCACGGGAAACACAACTCACTCCAATTTGGCTAGCTACTTCCTTAGCTAGCTGCAGTGAACTTGCATGTCAATTTTCTTCAACTCTTCTCATCAGAAGATGCTCCTAAACAAGTAGTAACGTCCGTGGTCAGCCTGGAAATCTCTGTGAAATTGTAGTAGTTCCATCTTCATTAATATTTGTATCACTGTTGCTACACTATTCTGACTGTTAAGTAAAGCTTTGCTGATCTTGCAGCCTTCACATATCTTTTGTAAAGAAATTACTTTCTTTCTCACGTCTTGTGACATTTCTCTTCCATTTGGTGCCATTACTGACTGCATAAAGGCAAAAGACCTGTGGAACAAAAAGCGCATAGTGTCTTACCCTGACAACCAGGGGGTAAAAGAAGAGTAATCCTACTCACCAATCAGGGTTGTGACAGGCACAACTCCTGTAGCAGCATGTACGTGGATCACGGCAGCAGTACCCCAGGCGGCAGATAACAGAGAGAGGTAGTGGAACGGGGCTTTAAAAACCGCGCCAAAGATCCCAGATGTAATCTTGAATTAATGTATTTTTATTTTGGCATACGTCTACGCGTTTCAGGAGGCTCATCTCCCTTCCTCAGGACCAGCAAGCAAAAGATTTTGATGTATCTTGTGCTTGCTGGTCCTGAGGAAGGAAGCTGAGCCTCCTGAAACGCGTAGACCTATGCCAAAATAAAAATACATTAATTCAAGATTACATCTGGGATCTTTGGCGCGGTTTTTAAAGCCCCGTTCCATTACTGACTGCATGAAATAGGGCCGGAGTTTTCTTTATAAAGAAATGCCCTTTTATATTCAACTGTTTGCTGGACACCTGTTTAACCCTTTCACCCTCCAGCCTGTTTTGACCTTTCTGACAAGACAAAATTTTACAAATCTTTGAGGTAATAAGAACACTTCAATGGACCCCAGTGATTCTGATATTTTTTTTCGTGATACGTTATACTTTATGATAATGGTAAATTTAGGTTGATATTTTTTGGTTTATTTATGAAAATATTGAACATTTTTCAATTTTGAAACTTATAAAATTAAAATAGTTAATATACAGCATTTACCACATGTCTACTTTACATCACCGAAATAATAATAAACTCCGGCACACAAATAAGTCTTTTTCAATAAAAAGGAAAATGTCCACTTTAATAAAGAATTTATGCAACCATGATACACACAAAATATTATATGGAGTATACACCAACCGTGTACCTGGAAGGGTATACACGGTTGGTGTATACTCTATATAATTTTTTGTGTGTATCATTGTTGCATAAAATTTTTATTAAAGTGGACATTTTGGTTTTTGTGAAAAAGACTTATTGGTGTGCCGGAGTTTATTGCTATTATAGAAGCTCTCCTGAGCACCAACATTTGGACAGTTGAGCTACCTTATTCTTTTCTACTTTCTATTTTACATCACCATCATTTGTGAAACATATATTTTTTTAAAGTTTATCAGCAATTTTCCATTTTTCCAACTAACTTTACAAATTGACTTTGAAAGTTCTATGTGCCAGAAAATACCCAAAAGTGACACCATTTTAAAAATTGCACCCCTCAAAGTGCTCAAAACCACATTCAAGAAGTTTATTAACCCTTCAATTCAAGCAATGTGGAAAGAAGAAACTAAAATGTTTCTTTTTCCCACAAAAATGTTGCTTTAGCAACCAAATTTTTCATTTTGATAAGGGTAACAGGAGGAAATGGACCTTTCAGTTTGTTGGGCAATTTCTCCTGAGTGTGCTGATACCCATATATGGTGGAAAACTACTGTTTGGGCGCCTGGCTTGGAAGGGAAGGAACACCATTTGACTTTTGGAACCAAAATTGGCTGAAATAGATAGCAGATGCCATGTCGCAATTGCTGAGCCCCTGATGTGTCTAAACAGTGGAAAACCTCCACAAGGGACCTCATTTTGGAAAATACACCCCTCAAGGAATTTACGTACATGTTTGGTGAGAAACTTGAACCACCAAGTGCTTCACAGAATTTTATAACATTGAGCCATGAAAAAATACATTTTTGCAACAAAAATGTTGCTTTACGTGGCAATACCCTACGTGTGACTGTACCGTACTGTTTGGCCACGCGGTTATAAACTATTGAAGCAAATTTCCAAGCTCTGTCAACATGTTGCATTAAAGGAAGCCACCATGTTGGTTTTTTTAGAGCACTGTACAATTTCTCGTTTCATCATGTTACCTTTCCCATTCTCTGGAACACGGATACTCATGTTGTAAAAGGAAAAAAATGTTATGTTTACACAGAATTTATTGTCCAGTGTCAACTAAACGGATCACTCTAATAGAAGACAATGCAGCCATTTTTGATCATCTAGTTCTTATTCTTTTCTGTTGACAAGAAGTCTTGTTTTCTAGGTCCAGTCATTTGCTCAAACAATTGAAGTAAATATCTGTAAAGATTCCTGCTCCCTGATACTGTTGTTTTTTCCATCTTGCAGTCCATTGAACAGAGATTCCCATTTTTGCTTTTAGAGCACATTATGTGAAATCTCTGCTTGAAGTGCAACAGGGTCTTTTTTCAGTCTTCTATGGGGGGCATGCACTTTCCCCCCTCACTCCCATAGGAGTTAATCATGGCTTGTCAACAGCATTGTAGTAGGTATAGCTGCTGCCCAGCTGTGATTGATAGCATCTTGGAGGAAGATGTTAAATTGCATGCCCCCAGAAAAGACTCAGAAGAAACACCAGGTTGCACTACTAGCAGAGATTTCATATACTAGAGATTTCATAGCCAAAGGCAACAAATTTGAGTATCTCTGCAATGGAGCAACGCAGGACAAAAATGAAAAATGTACATAATTAGGGGAGCACAGGGATTTTTACAAAGTATTTAATTCAGCTTTGGTTGAAATTCAGAGCAATGGTCTACATAGAAGCAGAGTTCAGTAGGCAAAGTGATCAATCTGTTGGGAGTGCCCCCAGGAGGGAAAGATATAAATTAACTTCAGCAGTGACAAACTGCAGATAAGCGGGAGATTACTGGTCACTCAATCAAAGCTGAATGGTTAGGTAATAATAAATTAATCTACTTCAAACATATATGACACATCAATTAGATCCAGTGGGTTGACTCCCTCGAATGGTACCTTCACACTTTAGCGATGCAGCAGCGATCTGACCAGCGATCTGACCTGGTCAGGATCGCTGCTGCATCGCTACATGGTCGCAGGTGAGCTGTCAAACAGGCAGATCTCACCAGCGACCAGTGACCAGCCCACAGCCGGCGTCTGGAAGCTGCGGACACTGGTAACTAAGGTAAACATCGGGTATGGTTACCCGATGTTTACCTTAGTTACCAAGTCACACCGCTTAACTTAGCGTGTGCAGGAAGCAGGAGCCGGCACTGGCAGCATGAGAGCTGCGGAGGCTGGTAACGAAGGTAAATATCGGGTAACCACCTTGGTTACCCGATGTTTACCTTGGTTACAGCTTACCGCAGGCTGTCAGACGCCGGCTCCTGCTCCCTTCACATTCAGGATTGTTGCTCTCTCGCTGTCACACACAGCGATGTGTGCTTATCAGCGGGAGAGCAACAATAAAAAAACGAACCAGGGCTGTGTGTAACGAGCAGCGATCTCACAGCAGGGGCCAGATCGCTGCTCAGTGTCACACGCAGCGAGATCGCTAATGAGGTCACAAAAAACGTGACTCAGCAGCGATCTCAGTAGTGATCTCGCTGTGTGTGAAGTACCTTAGAAGAACGGTAGTGACTGTAATTTAATGCTTTGGGCAGGAGTGTAATTATAGTGTTTGCAGAGGTTCCTGTCAGACCAGAGCCCTGGAGCAAAATGATCAGTATGAAAAGATCATTACTAATAAAGTTGGGCGGGCTCTTGATATAAGGTTATTGCCACTAGCTTAGCGTATAGCGTATACTGCAGATTTCTGGCCTTACATTGGTCAATTTACAGCAGGTTCAATTTTATAATACTATTAAAGGGGTTGTCCATGTCTACTGGGTGGGGTGGGCTGCAATACCAAGACAGGTTATTAAACTTGGGGTTATTTAGTTTGGAAAAACGAAGGCTTAGGGGGGATCTAATCACAATGTATAAATATATGAGGGGACAGTACAGAGACCTTTCCAAAGATCTTTTTACACCTAGGCCTGCGACTGGAACACGGGGGCATCGCCTACGTCTTGAGGAAAGAAGGTTTAATCATAATCACAGACGAGGATTCTTTACTGTACGAGCAGTGAGACTATGGAACTCTCTGCCGCATGATGTTGTAATGAGTGATTCACTACTAACATTTAAGCAGAGCCTGGACGCCTTTCTTGAAAAATTTAATATTACCAGTTATGTATATTAGATTTTATGACAGGGTATTGATCCAGGGAACTAGTCTGATTGCCGGATGTGGAGTCAGGAAGGAAATTTTTTCCCCATTGGAACTTGTTTGCCACATTGGGGTTTTTTTGCCTTCCTCTGGATAAACATGTTAGGCTACGGGTTGAACTAGATGGACTTAGAGTCTCCCTTCAACCTTAAAAACTATGATACTATGATACTATGATACTTAATTTTAATACTTTGGCCTAAGAAGTATAGGCAGGTAGCTGCTAACCTCTTTCCGGTTTTGCCTCGCATAGATCTCTGCTGGCACAGAGAGGTCATAATAAACCTCTACTGTCAACAATTCTGTACTTCCGCTGACATCACATTGACAGAGCAGCAACTTCTCTTCCGTTCTGCTTTGTTGAACGGGAGTTACTGCCAATGTCATGCTGATCGCTGCCCAAAAGCATAGAGCCGGCTGTCAATCAGAATGATGTCGGCAGTCATGTCCCGTCAACAGACCAGCGTTGGAGATGAATAGCTGCCCTATTGACGTGAAACAGCAGAATTGCCGGCAGGAGCGGTCCTTCATCACTTTGAGACGGCGCCAGGTAGAATAGACTGGTAAATAACAATTGCCTGCCTGTTAATTCTTAAGCCCATAATTAAAAATAAAATTGGCCTGGATAATACCCACCTGGACTTTAGGTCCTTGGCTGCTAAAGTGGCACTTACTGCATGGTTTTCTGAGTTCAGACAGATTTTCCATATGGAATATTTTTCAAACTTCCTCTTTCATATCGCCCACAATAACCATAGGGCTGTTCTAGTATAGAATGAGCAGTACTAATAAATGCTCAATACTACTAAAACTGATGGAATACATTTCTATTAGGTAGAAACATCATATTATACAGATATAAAGTACGATGAGCATTTTGAACTATCGTCTATTAACCAATAAAGTGTTATTATAAGGCTTAATTTCAGTTGCCATATTTAAAGCTCAATATTTAGCACTAAAAATTAAATTGTTTATTGTTGGTGAAAAGATGGAAAGAATGGATGATTGTATCACGTGTAATTGGGTCACATCTCCCAATGGAGGAGCTATTCCTGTTTACTCAGAATAATGAGGTCCCAAGCTGGCATACCACCTTCTGTATGAAATATGTGAAGCAAATAAACAAGGGTTTATGGAGCAAACCTTAGATTGGGCATGTTAGCATATTACAGTTTCTGCTTATATCATCCTTTCTATCCATCCACAGAGTATGTGGAGATATCCTTACTAATAGATAAGATTGTAACTTCCTCTTTTACAGCGTACATTGTAAGGTAAAAGTGACCAGTAATATGATTCTCCTCATCAGCACAATTACGGCGATACCAAAATAGTCCAGTTTTTCTTTTATTATTTTATTAGTTAAGACCTGAAATTTGAAAAAAAAAACAAACAAAAAAAAATATATATATATATATACACACACATACACACAGATATGACATTTTGATCTCTATCTCTTTTGTCGTATTGATGCACCCTAAAAAACATAATTTTGGAGTTTTAATTTTTTTCAGGTTCATTGTATTACTATTTTGAAAGATCAGACTTTTCTATTAGCAGCAATACCACCTATGTGCATTTTTTTGTTCTTTATTTTTAATGGGGGAAGAGTGGATTGATTTTAACTTTTATGTTTTTTAAAACATTTGTTGTTTTTCACTGTATTTATTAATACTTTTAAGGGGCTTAAACCTGCAATTGTCCAATCATTTGCGCTATACACAATACCACAGTAATGCTGCATATAGTAAAAATCAAGGTCTCTCCCGGCCACAGGTTAGATTTTTAAAGGAGCTAAATGATGATATTCACGGAGGTCTTCAACAGATTCCCAACTGTCATAGCAACCCATCGGCACCCCGCAATCATGTCACGGCAGTGCCAATGGCCGTATATTATGATATACACCCATGCCGGTGTAGGAGATGGTCAGAATACTCCCATTCCTACTAAGTGTTGTATTAAATTGAATTGCATAATGTATGTTTTGGGACTACATTAAAGGTCTGAGTTGGCTTGGCTGATGCATCCCCTCCTTGAGACTATTTGTGGTTTAACCTGGACAGAAAAAGTGCGGGAATGCGTTTGTGAGGACAGAGACTGTCTGAGTGGATTCAGGAAATGTTGTGCCTCTGATCCGATTCATTCTTGCGGGATGCTGCCTAAGGAGAAAGGAGCATGGAGGAAGGAGATACATGGTGCCAACACTGCAACTTCTGTCAGTCGAGCCTTCAGCGAACCAAGACTTTAGCCAGACCAGGACCCATAAGAAGGAAAGATGCTGCCCGGAGGAGCCCAACCGCCAGGTGTCTGAAGAGAAGATAAATCACTCATCTTGCCCTGCCTGGAGAAACGCATGCCAACAAACCTGGCTGCCCTAGAGAGAGAGAATTCCTCACAACGGTACTGTGAGTCTGCATTGGTGCACCTTGGTCAGGCCGTAGTGTAGGCCGCAATCATTAGAGCGCATTAGCCATGCGACCACAGTCAAGGAGGCCAATCAGACCGTAGTGTAGTTAAATGTTTTTTTTTATGTTCTATCCTGTTCCCACTTTGTGTTGTGATAGTTGTAGTCAACTTCAGCTACGCAGTCTGCTGGTTTATTACCTCTGCAATTCCTCATGCCCCCTTTATGCTGCCTTGCAGCATTTGTGTGTTCCTGCCTGTAAAAAAAAACTTGCTTATCTTTAGTCTTGTCTTGTGTCATAACTCACTCTGCACTGTGGTGGTCCTGGGGACATCACTTCAAGTGGCGCTGCGAGCAGGGTTATGGTTACTAAGATGGAGGCTGCAGATAGTCATAGTGGGAATGTTGTTGGTAACATTAATGAAGCTGCTGAGGGCAATGGTGGAACCCCTGCAAGGACCCTTCCAATGGGTACCATATTTAACATGTTACCCAAATTTGGCGGTAAAGAAGGGAATTTTGTACTTACCGTAAATTCCTTTTCTTCTAGCTCTTATTGGGAGACCCAGACAATTGGGTGTATAGCTACTGCCTCCGGAGGTCACACAAAGTATTACACTAAAAAGTGTAAGGCCCCTCCCCTTCTGGCTATACACCCCCCGTGGGATCACGGGCTTACTCAGTTTTAGTGCCAAAGCAAGAAGGAGGAAAGCCAATAACTGGTTTAAACAAATTCACTCCGAATAACATCGGAGAACTGCAAACCGTTCAACATGAATAACATGTGTACCCGCAACAAACCAAGAATCCCGAAGGACAACAGGGCGGGTGCTGGGTCTCCCAATAAGAGCTAGAAGAAAAGGAATTTACGGTAAGTACAAAATTCCCTTCTTCTTCAGCGCTCTATTGGGAGACCCAGACAATTGGGACGTTCAAAAGCTGTCCCTGGGTGGGTAAATAAATACCTCTTGATAGGGCTGCAAGACAGCGCTCCCCTACGGGGAGGCCACTGCCGCCTGCAGTACTCTTCTACCTAGGCCGGCATCCGCCGAAGCATAGGTATGCACCTGATAATGTTTGGTGAAAATGTGCAGACTCGACCAGGTAGCTGCCTGGCACACCTGTTGAGCCGTAGCCTGGTGGCGTAATGCCCAGGACACACCCACGGCTCTGGTTGAATGGGCCTTCAGCCCTGATGGAACCGGAAGCTCAGCAGAACGGTAGGCTTCAAGAATTGGTTCTTTGAGCCATCGAGCCATGTTGGCTTTAGAAGCCTGCAATCCCTTGCGCGTACCAGCGACAAGGACAAACAGTGCATCAGATCGGCGCATAGGCGCCGTGCGGGAAAAGTAGATTCTGAGTCCTCTGACCAGATCTAACAAATGTAAACCCGTTTCAAACCGGTGAGTCGGATGAGGACAAAATGAAGGTAATGATATATCCTGATTAAGCTGAAACGCGGATACTACCTTAGGGAGAAACTCCTGAATGGAGCGCAACACTACCTAGTCCTGGTGAAACACCAGGAAGGGAGCCTGATATGACAGAGCTGCCAGCTCATACACTCGCCGAAGAAACGTGATCGCCCTAGAAAAGCCACTTTCTGTGACAGGCGAGAAAGGGGAAACTCCCATCAGAGGCTCGAAAGGAGGCTTCTGGAGAGCAACGAGTACCTCGTTCAGATCCCATGGATCTAACGGCCGCTCGTACGGGGGCACAATATGACACTCCCTGTAGCAACGTGCGCACCTTAGGAAGACGTGCTAGACGCTTCTGAAACAACACGGATAGTGCCGAGACTTGCCCTTAAAGGGAGCCGAGCGACCAACCGTTTTCCCGACCAGAGTGCAGGAGGGCAGGCAAAGTAGGCAAAGCCGATGGCCAGGGATACACTCCCTGAGCAAAACACCAAGATAAGAATATCTTCCACGAGTTGTGGAATATCTTGGCAAACCGCGGCTGGCGAGCCCGTCTCATTGTGACCCTGACGTAATGCTCACAGTCGACTGACGGTGAGATGCCACAGATCTCGGTACCACAACCTCCTCGGCCAGTCTGGGGCGACGAGAATAGTGCGGCAGCAATCGGAAGCTGGAACTGCGACCAATCTTGAGCCAAGGCGCCTGTCGCCAGAGCTCCCGCCATGAAAATCGAGACCTTGTAGTTGCCGAGACGCCATGATGTCGACGTCCGTCCTCATCCCGCGGCTACCGATTTCTTGAAGCCAAACGGGAGCAGGTCCCATTCCCCTGCGTCCACGTCCTCGCGACTGAGGAAGACTTGCTTCCTAGTGTTGTACGTCCGGAATGTGTACGCCCCCGCTGTGGATAGTCCGACTGAATTCGGTTCTGATTGCATTCCAGCCACTGCAGGAAAGCTTGCAGTGCAAGATACACTGCCCAGAGCTCTAGACCACTGAGTTGAAGAGTGGACTCCTCTGAAGACGGTCTTTGACCGTCTGTGAAAGGGGAACGTTACTGTGTAGGAACATCGACTTCCTTCCCCTTAGCGAAGAATCTTCTAATGATGCGGACGCAGATGAAACTGCGTGAAAAGGCTCGCCTCTGGATGAGGCGCCTCCTTGAAAGAGAGACTGCACCCTCGTCTGTAGTGAACGCTGTTTGTCCAGCGGAATTCACTATCACTGAGAGAGTGTGAAAACTCTATGCCAAGATATGCCAGCGATTGGGTTCAACTTAGAAGAAGTCAAAGACCTCCCCGAAACTCTGGGAAGGGTCCAGCGCCATGTTCAGGTTGTGTTGGCATGCTTCTAAAAGAGAGTGCCTTGACAAGTAGATTGTCCAAGAAAGGGATCACAGAGTGACCGTAAGAGCGCGGGACTGCTCCCACTGCTGCCATGAACTTGGTGAAAAACCCGTGGGGCTGTCGCCAGCCGAAGGGTAGGGCTACAAAACGAAATATGCCCGTAGCCAACGCCGGTGCCTTGGAGCAATCGGCACGTGGAGATAAGCATCCTAATGTCTATGGATGTTAGGAAAAAACTCTTTGAGACAGTGAGGCAATGACGGAGCGGAGTGATTCCCTCCGGAACCGCCTGGTTGTCACGTGCTTGTTAAGCAGTTTAAATTCCAGAACGGGACGGAAGGAGCCGTCCTATCTTGGCACCACGACCAGGTCGAAGCAAAAGGCGTAACTGGTTCCTGAAGAGGAACAGGGATTACCACTCGTCCTGCCTGCAGAAGAGCCTCGGCTCGGTCGGAGAGGTAGTTTGAGACAAACTGACTCTCTCTCACCGGCCTTTGACCTGTGGTAGGTAAATGTCGCTAAAGCGGGGGAGTCTGCTCCCCGCGGTAGCGGAGTGAGAAGGCTGAAAATTATGAGAAAAAAACGCTTTGGTAGCGATTCCTCCGGCTGCCTTCCCCGGGCGTACTTGAGCCTGCTAGGAATCTATGCCCTTCTGGGCCTTTTGAGTCGTTTTGGACAGTTGAATGAATTCATTCAACCCTTACCAACAGACTATCACTAGATAAAGGCAACCTGGTTAAGCACTTTGTTGGAAGAAGCATCTGATCCAATCTGTTAACCACTAGGCTCTGCGTAAAAAATACGGAGATGGCCGATGCCACCGACGTCCGGCTCGTAGAGTCTCGGACAGCCTTAACAGCATGGTTCGCCATGCGGCGATTGCGAGATTACAGACGCTGCTGAGACCGAGATGTACCGGTGACAGCGTCCCTCTGCGCAACACTATCTGAAATAGCTTGGAGTGCCTTCACGGCTGCGACTGCCGGAGCAACCGACCTGCCGATAGCTTCATAGACAGATTGCGGCCAGAACCTATCTATCTGTCAATGGCATTTTGACGTGAAGCCCCATCCACCACTACAACTATAGATCCAGCTGCAAGCCTGGAGATCGGGAGATCCACATTTGGACCTGGGCTAGCGCTTGTCCAATCAGGGAGGAGAGTGTCTCATTAATACGGTCGGAGAACGCTTATCGTGAAAAGCGTTGCGTTTCTGGACTGCATCTCTAGGATCAGAGGGCCAGACGAGTACGCAATTGCTTGCGATATTAGAAAAGAGATCTCCCCTGCTGTGAAGCTGACTCTTTCACTGATGGAGTCGAGGGCTATTCCCAGCGAGCCTGCTTAGGCCCTCTTGAACTGACGTCCGTGTCGGAGCCTGCCCCCTGGGACGCGTGAAAACCACCCTGGAGCCTTGAGCTGCTCCTCAAATCATGGTGGCCAGGGGCATTGCAACTATATTGCCCAAGGACTGCGTGGGCTGCCAGACTGTAAGATGTCAGCCATAGTCACAGCCAATATAACAGCGGAAAGAAACTGCAATTTCGTCCCTGTCTCTGGACAGGAAGCACAGGTGGTTCTTTTAACCACATATAGCCGAAAACCCCGGTCAAGCAATTGCCCGCACTGGGGTCCTAGACTCGTATTACATGCAGTACAAGCAACAGATAAAGTCCTCATTGGCCTTTTCTTTTTCTGCTGTTGTTGTCTAGCTATCTAAGTGCATAGCCTAGGATAGCGACCGTACAGTAAATAATCATACAAGCATGAAGTACAAATAAACACTTCAGCTCATGTAGTACACGCAGCATTGAAAACTTGTGGCTTGGCACATTAGCTCTTCTGCTGCTGTTGTCTATTTATCCAGGAGCTTGAGACAAGGATAGCGACATACAGTGAATGTATAGCATTCAAGCACGAAGTACAAGTAAACACTTCAGCACCTGTAGTACCCGCAGCATTGAAAACTTGTGGCTTGGCACATTAGCTCTTCTGCTGCTATTGTCTATATATCTAGGAGTATGAGACAAGGATAGCGACATACAGTGAATGTATAGCATACAAGCCTGAAGTACAAGTAAACACTTCAGCACATGTAGTACACGCAGCATTGAAACTTGTGGCTTAGCACATTAGGCCTTCTGCTGCTATTGTCTATATATCTAGGAGTATGAGACAAGGATAGCGACATACAGTGAATGTATCGCATACAAACATGACAGTAAACACTGCCAGCACATGCAAATGAAGCAGCCTTGCAAGCTGGTGCCTTGGCACCACTGCTCTACTGCTGCTGTTGTCTAGTTAACTAGGAGCATGAGGCAAGGATAGCGACATACAGGAAATGTATAGCAGACAAGCATGACAGAAAAACACTGCAGTACAAGCAAATCAAGCAGCATTGAGAGCCTGTGCCTTGGCAGCCTTGCCTTACTGCTGCTATTGTCTGTTTAACTAGGTGCATTAGCCAAGAAAAACGACATATAGTGCATGTATAGCATGACAATAAACCCAATTGCAGCACCTGCAAACGAAGCGGCAATGAAAGCTTGTGCCTTGGCACTTTGCTGTTGCCAAATCTGCCAACAAATACTGCAGACTAATCATTGAACACTTGTCTAGCCATCTAGGAGAGTATGCCCAGAATAGCGACAGTACAGTGCTGCATCGCATATCCGCACACAGTTCAAAAGCCCACTTCAGTATTAGTGGGACCAGTACTGCCTATCGCCCGCCCAGCGCGAGTATGAGGTCGCTCAAAAACCTGTGCCTGGTTCCGTTCTCCCAGAGTGGAAACCATAATGGCTGCCGGCTTCTCTTCCACGTCCTGTGCAGAGGGGCGGGCCGTGGGCGAGCCCCAGCCAAGAGCGGGAACCCGGCATCTCCTGTGTTCAGTGAGAGGGGGCTGGAGAATGCAAAGCAGACTCCAGCTCCCTGCGCTGAGATCTGTACAGCGTCCCGCCCCTCCTCTGACTGGCAGGGCTGGGGGCGGGAACGAAGCGGTGCCAGGCCTCAGAAGCCGGGGACTAAAGTTACAGGCGCCCCCGCCGTAAAAGCGCGGTCGGCGCCAAGTCCCCGGCGCACTACAAGTCACATCAGCGCCGCCGCCGTATGAGCGGTCGGCGCAAGTTCCTAAACATGACCCGTCGCTCAGCCATGGCTGCAGCAACATAAGCCCATCACTAATGTCCCCGGCGCACTATAACGCCCAGCAAGCCCGGAGCGTGCTGTGCTTGCCGGAGACACCGAGTACCTGACCGATGCAGGGCCTTGTCCCTGATAGTACTCGTGCTCCACATCCATCAGGTTCTTCTGGGTCTGTGGATGGAGCCCGGCCTCAGGGCTTGGAGGCCGACAGATCCCACTTCCACAGGGCCCTCCAAGGGGATGTGGAAGGAAAACAGCATGTGGGGCTCCGGCCTCTGTACCAGCAATAGGTACCTCAACCTTGCAACACCATCTGGTGAGAAGGGAGCATGCTGGGGACACTATATGTGTCCTCTTTTCTTCCATCCGAGATAGTCAGCAGCTACTGCTGACTATACAATGTGGAGCTATGCGTGGATGTATGACCTCCTTCGCACACAAAGCTAAAACTGAGTAAGCCCGTGATCCCACGGGGGGTGTATAGCCAGAAGGGGAGGGGCCTTACACTTTTTAGTGTAATACTTTGTGTGACCTCCGGAGGCAGTAGCTATACACCCAATTGTCTGGGTCTCCCAATAGAGCGCTGAAGAAAACATGCTGTATTCGGATTGGGTGTCCCGCTTACAAGGCATACTGAACATTTAGAACATCAGCCCTGCCCTTGAAGTAGATATTGCCTTGACCACCCCAGAGAGGGAGAAGCCCGTAGAAGCATCTGCCTACAACCGGAGAACACGCGCAGCACTTTAAAAGAGCTAGTGGTCTTCCTAGAAGAGATGTATGGTGACACTGCAAGCGCAGGACACCTCCGGGCAAAATTCTTCTCTAGATTACAGGGGGAAGAAGAGGAGGTTTCCCAGTATGCCATGGCGTTACAGGAGGTGATGGCTTAGGGCCCGTTGGCCGAATACTTCCGAAACAATTTATACTGGGACTTTATAACACCCTCTTATGACGTCATCCCTGAAGGAACATGTCTGGGCGGACAAGACCCTCTCGTTTCGGAATATTCTGGCGGAAACAGTGTCCCGAAGCAAGAAAGAGGTCTACGCTTCTGGAGTCATACACCACTACACCGCCAGCCCTAGCTGAGGCCCCACCCAGGAAGTGGTCCTCATACAAGCGGTGCAGAACCTACAGGCCTCCCTGACGAACATGCAGGAAAAGCTGATCTGGATGAAACAGGTGATGAAAAATCTCTCGGTCACCAAAGCCTTTTACTCAGCTCCACAATATCCTTACCATCCATACCCTCCACGTCCCACCATGGAGTCGCGACATTTAGGCCAACCATGGTTCTACTAGTCCCCCAGTCAACCTATAGAGACTGAACGCCAGAACCGGAGCAGATTCCGCAGGAGAGAGGACGTATTCTGTCGGGAGTGAGGCAATCGGGGCCATTGGGCCAGAGAGTGCCGGAAGGATTCCCAAACTGAACGAGAGCTGCTGCTAAATCACCAATCTCCGTGGTAGTGTGGTACACTGTGGGGGAAGCAAGAAGAGAGTCCGCCCCTTATGACAATGAGAATCTAGTGGCCAGATGCCGTATCCTGCATGCTGATTTCGAGGGCATCCAAGTAGACTGCTTAGCAGATACCAGGTCGCAAGTAACAACCATGTCCGAAGCATACTTCAATGAGCACTTCCTGGCGCTTTCCAATCCCGAGCGAGAGACACTGATCCGAGTGACTGCTGCCAACCAACAACCAATCCCAGTTACTGGGGTCGTGTGGATGAAGGTTCACCTCTACAGACAGGAGGTGGGGGACAAAAGGAATCTTGTTGGTTCCAGAGCTAATCAAAGAAGATGTGCCCGTCGTCTTGGGCAAGAATGTCCTGTGTGAGCTGGACCAAATTTTATTCACAAAGAAGGGCCCCTGCTACTGGAAATGTGCCACCCCGCATTTCCAGTGCAAATGGATAATGATCCTAAAAACACGTCCAAATCCACAATAGACAGCCTCAAAAGGCGCAAGCTAAAGGTTTTACGATGGTCCTCACAGTCCACTGATCTGAACATGATTGAAAATCTGTGGCTAGACCTCAAAAGAGCAGTGCATGCAAAACAAGCCAGTAATCTTACAGAACTAGAAGATTTTTCTAAGGAAAAATGGATGAAAAGCCCTTAAAGGGAATCTGTCATCAGATTTGTCCCAATATAAGCTGCGGCCATCAACAGTAAGCACTTATATACAGTATTTTAGAATTCTGTATATAAGTGCCAAGGCAGATCTGTATAATGTAAAAAAGTGCTTTTATTATACTCACCTGCAGAACCTGCACCTCCAGTCCCATGGGCGTCGCTGGTCTCGGTCCGGCGGCACCTCCTCTCCGCTTGCAATCGCTATCTTCCTTCTTGCTTCGTGTTGATGACACGTCCTACTTTAGCCACACAGAGTCTGAAATTGCACTCCTGCATTTCTCTCTGCCCTGTATGGGCAGATCACAGTACAGTAATGTGCAGATGCAGGAAAAGGTCAAAGAACACCCGCGAGTGCGCATTACAGAGAGAAGTGCGCATGCACAGGAGCACAATGGAGACCACTGTGTGGATGGCATAGGACATGACCTAAAGTAAGAAACATGGTGATTGCAAGCAGAGAGGATGCGCCGGAACAAGACCAGCGACCCCCATCGGACCGGCCAACAAGTGAGTATAATAAATGGTGTTTTTTTACATTATACAGATCAACTTTAGCACTTATATACAGCATTATAGAATATTGTATATAAGAGCTTACTGGTGGTGGCCACAACTTATAGTGGACAAGAATTGAAAGACTCTTGGCTGGTTACAAAAAGTGTTTACAAGCTGTGATACTTGCCAAAGGAGGTGTTACTAGGTACTATCCATGCAGGTTGCCCAAACTTTTGAAAAGGTATTTTTTTACTTTTAGCTAATTTAAAAATATAAAAAAATAATGTTTTTTATATTTTTTTTGCCTAAAATACAAAAGGATCTGTGTCATCTTGAACTTTATGCCTTTTAGAAATCATTTCATCTTCAACTTCCTTGACTGTTTCCAATAACAGTAGTGGTAACAAGGGGTGCGCAAGCTTTTTCATGCCTCTGTATCAGATCCACTGGAGCTGACATTTCTTGGCCCGCTCCTGTGCCACCCTGATTCCACCTTTTCCAGTTTTATGCGTTAACCCAAGCCCACCATGACCTGTAGATAGTACTACAACATGCCACAGGCTCCATGAGTGTGGATCATGCCCAACCATTTGTTTCTACAGCTAGAAATGACTATGACCATCTGCTGGAGACATGGGTAGCTCCTAAGAGCCATATTCTCTAATTGTCTCATGGCGTTTAGCTCAAAACTCGCTGAGTGTCATGGCAGTATCTGGCGTTGTCCACCCCAAAGACTCCCAACAGTGTGACACTCCACACTGTTTTCCCTGGGGCTTCTAAGTTGCAGAAGCAGGCCTGGGTGTCAAACAGTTGTGTGTTAGTGATCGGGCTGGCAGAGGTTAATCTCGCCTAGCCCGCTTGTTACCTCTAGGATCACATATTATGAAAAACCTATCACTGATGCAAGTGCTGTTGTGATCCAGTTGCTGGTGAACTACTGAGTGCTGTTTGGTGTGTTGTGGGAATTCTCTTGTCTGTTTATCCCTCTCTGCTCTATATTTCCTCCTGATCACGTATTGTCTAATTCCTCTGTGTGTGATTGTTGTGAGTTATCATTGTGGTTCCCTGTTTGTCTATTTGTGTGAGGTTTAACCACTCCTCTCCCAGCCCTCCCCAGGGTTATTAGAGCAGGGCTGGCCAGGAGCAGGACGAGGTTGGCGGTGTAGACCTCTTCACCATCAGAAGTACCTCTGGGATAAGGGACAGCTATTGCCCCCAAGACTGAGGGCAAATCTAGGAGCCCCAGTCCCCAGTAATCCCCTTTATACTTCATGACACTAATTAAGGTTATTGCAAAACACATGAAAATGACAGGCATACATAGGGTAAGAATATTTTATTTATATATTGAATATATTATGCACACTGTTTTAAATATTTTACTTTGCTATGTACATATACATTTCTTTGACCAGTTTATGTAGGTAAGGTGTTCATATACAATAAAAGACACAGCTCTATACAAATATACAAATTCTATATGTACATACTATATATAACACTTACAGAAGCTCTTGGGTACATTACACTTAAAAAGGAATTGCCAAAACATGACAGATTGTCAAACGTATCACAGACAAAGTCACTTGTTCCAGAGACGTTATAAATGGATCTCTATGAATCAACAGTACACATTAAACATTATAGAGCGTTGTTTGATTTTACCAACTTAAGCTCCTGAACTATTTGCTCATTCAGTTTGCACATGGTACGGTTTATTCCACTTTTGGGATTCTCTGGGCCGTTATGCACAGAAGACTTTTTTTTTTTTGTAATATTATAAGAAAGTAAGGTCTGATTAGCTTTCCAACACAGAAGGACGTATTTTCCTTCTATGTGAGGTTTACTTTGGGAAAAACTCCCAACATTTACCTCTATGTACAAAAAATAAAAAGTGAACGTACCCTTACAATAAATAGACCCCTGGAATTTGCGATCAATGGTGCTTTTACCAGGAATGGCGGACACATTACTGGACATAGGAAGACAGGCACATAAGACTGTACTACATAGTATAAAGAAGACTTCTAGGTATACATAGTGATGTCTGAACCTATTACAAGGGGGATTATAACATGGGGCTCACTGTACAGAATAAATACAAAATAGTCATTTTAAACGTTTGGATCATTATGGACAAATCTATTATGTAAAAAAACACAATCATAATTGATTTAAATAGGAAAAGTGATTTTTGCACTTTGATTTTTTTTTGTTGTTGATCACTAGGGGACTTGAACATATAATCACTTGCGTAATACACTGTAATACTTCTGATGTGTATTATGGCCTTTCAGATAAACCTTAAGGCCCCGTCACACACGAGATCGCTAAAGAGATAATTGCTGAGTCACAGTTTCTGTGACGCAGCAGCGATCTCACCAACGATCTCGTTATGTGTGACACCTACTAGCGATCAGGCCCCTGCTGTGAGATCTCTAGTTGTTGCGGAATGGTTCGGACCATTTTCTTCAAAGGCGATGTCCTGCTGGGCAGGACGCATCACTGTGTTTGACACTGTGCGACAGGGTCCCAATGACTGCCGATCGTTATACAGGTGGCTACTGCGACCTGTATCGTTACTGCGTCGTTGGTAAGGTCTGACTGTTTGACATCTCACCAGCGACCTCCCAGCGACTTACCAGCGATCCTTATCAGGTCATATCATTGTCGGGATCGCTGGTAAATCGTTGTGTGTGACTGGGCCTTTAGGGTCTAAAAGTAAGAAGATGGCAGATGTGAGGCCTTCCTTACACCTCCAGCTGCATTGACAGCCCCTTAGATTATTTTATCAGAGAGGGGGTGCTAGATATGGTGACAATGTAGCTCCCTCCATTTGTCTAGCTGATTATATCTCATGGTAGCCATTTATCATGGTCTATATAGGCTGTTAGGCCAGGGAGTTTCTCTGACCTCCTTCAGATTCTGGCCATTGTTGCATAGTGTGTTCACTTTAATAACCAACTGACAGCAACTGCTGTGTAAGAATTTGAAGGGGTATTTCCATCACCAAGATGCTATCCAAATAAGTATTAGGTGTAATAATAATTATATTAGTAAATACCTCCAATTACCAATGTAGTATAGTTCTCCTGATTCACTATGTCGCTTACTTCATGTTCAGGGCATTGCAGAACCTTAGGTATCCATGGTTACAACCACTAGAAACTAACTGTGACAATATGTGTGGTCATAACCATGGATAATTAAAAAGGTCCTGCAATGCCCTGAACATGAGGTAAGCAACATAGCGAATCACAAGAACTATACTACATTTCTAACTGGTATTGGTATTTACTAATATTATTAAAATAACTCCAACTACATATTGGGATAGGATCTTGGAGAATGCCCCTTTAAGCTCAGCACCTTGGTCCATTCTACACAATACCGCCGTGCCACTTTCACTGCCTTTACTTGAAGCTTGTGGGCCATAATGTAAAACCTCAAACAAGGCCCTCAACTATCATGTGTCTTTCATAGGTCTTCGGGCAAAAGGACCTCTTCTGCCCCCACCCTCCTAAGTTCCAAGGCCCCTGGAAAAGATGTAACGATAAGGAGGATCGTGCAAAGGGGTTAATTAAAAGGTTATATGCCTTAATTCTGAAGTTTATCATAACTGATTCTACCAGTCAAGTGTATAACTTGCGTATATCTCCACTTACACATGGGATTGGTAATCCTGACGATGTAAAAAAAATAACTTGTGGGTGAACAGGTTCAGCATAAAGTCCATAAGCTTTTTATTCCCAGTCTGGGGAATGAACTAGTTCACTTTATGGTTTTACCGCAAAGTATACAGACATCTGTTTATTGTGATTTCTGCAATTAGCCATGAGGTGCCTCTGTATTGTCACAGCATGGAATGTCTGCACCACACATTCCTTACCCACATAAAGGAGCATTCCTCTCAGTGTATACAAGGGACATCGCGGAGAACACACAGAAGACAGAAATAAGGCACTAATGGGAATACGTACATCATCATTTTACCAAGCAGGATGCACTCGTATATTCATAGTGTGTATGGGAATCTACGCAAAGATGTAGCCAAGATACATGACTGAAAACAAAACAGCGCAGGCAGCAGCAAGAGCCGACAGGCCTGATAAAAGATAATACGCAGATGAAAGATGAGGACTCTTTTGATCCTCCTAATTTGTGGTAAATCTCATCAGACTGAGGTTTCCACTGCTTTGCTGCAATCTGTGGTTATTTCTAACATCTCCACTTTTTAGTGACATCTTTAGAAGCTGTCAAGTAAACCATTTAACCAACTGAATAAAAAGCAATGATCAACAGCAGAGAAAGGAACAGTTTTAGTTAAAGTGTTGTCTCGAAGAATCTCCAGGAAAAGATAAAAAAGGAAGCAGGAACAAGTTCTCCAAACGTTGGGAGCTTTTCTCCGGTATTACAGAGAGTCCGTTCTTCTCCTGGCAAACACTGCAGACATGCTCTTTACAATACCTCGTATTCCCGTCCCCTTCTTTGTAACCAATTTGGATTCTTTAATTTTGTCTACTAATCCATGAAATACCATCAGCACACCATGATAGGCCTCTGCTGCTGAAACCTCATAGAAGTCACAGTCCATAGAAAGAGCCAAGAGCCTTCCTTCTTCACTGGATACTGTTCGTAGGTGATGGAGATCACGTTTGTTGCCTACAATGACTATCGGCAGTTTCTCCGGGCCTAAGCAGTCTTTGGAAGCTTTGATGAGCTCAATTGTCTGACTAACTACATTAAAACTTGCTCTGTCAGAAATGCTGTAGACGAGAACAAAACCATCTGCCCACTGAATGCGTTTCTCCTCCTCAGCACAGCTTTCATCTGTAGGCTCCTATGGGGAAATAAGGAAATGTCATTAGTAAAGACCAGAGACCTAATCACTTTCACAGAGCAGATCTATTTTGGTAGTAAGGATTGGAAACCTTTCAAATAAACATCCCATAATCAAGTAATTCAGCAACTCATGATCATGTGGCAGGTCCTTCACTTAACAATATCAATGCTGGTGTGATGCTAGTCACTACTTACAGGTAGTACAAACGATAGAGTAGTCAGGAAAGCCGGAGTCTGGTAACAGGAGGACACGTATGTACACAGGTAATACACAGAGGTGTAGTCAGGTTACGATCCAAGGATTTGAATTCCGGGAAGGCACGTAATGGATTTAGGGAGAACACTGAAATGTGGTCAGGTAACGGTCCGAGGTCAAAAGGCCGGAGATCACGACAAGAACAGGAAGCGGGCAGAGAGGAGTCAAACAACAGTCCGGGGTCAGGAAACAAAGATCAGAGCACAGGGAGGAACACAGGGCAACAGCACAACAACAGAACCAGAAAGTATGACTGGCAAGGTTCTGGGAGAGCATGCTCACTAAAGAAGTAGAGCAATTCCCCAGAAGATGGAACACCTGAGCAGTCAGCCCCTCGCTCCCAGATCCAGCATGGAAGCTTGCACTGTCAATCAACCTGCCAGCCAGTAGCCCAGGAAAACACAGCAGAGGATCTCCTAGTGTGCAAGAGGCAGGGGATCAACCAAGTAGCTCATTTTAAGTAAAAACAATGGGTTTGATTGGTTCTTGTTCTTTAGGACCACCCTTTCTAGCATCTCTTTGTCGGGGATCTACTCTAGTCAGAGCCAGTGCAAATACATGCATGTTCCCTTATAGCAGAAATTCTCAACCCGTGGCTCAGGAGACACACGTGGCTCGAGAAACCATGATGTGTACCTCATGGCTATCTGCCTATATGGTTCATTAGCAACAGGTCTAGCAAACTACTGTGATGAGCAGATCTTCACATGGTGACTTTTGTGAGTAGACCCCACACAGAAGAGCAGATCTGGATACTAATAATAGAGGCCCTGTGTGTACCTACTGTGGGGGAGACAGGAGATGGATCCAACTATTCGGGAGGGCCTCTGGATGTGGTTTGCAACCTACAGAGCTAAATTTGCCTCTTGAGGTAAGAAAAGTTGGGGATCACTGCCTTATAGGGTATGTATTATAAATTTATCTCAGAAGGGGATCAAAAAGAAAACAATCAAGGCTGGATGAACGTAATGCTGCATTTAACCTGACAGCACTCAATGCAGATACTGTATGTTTCTGATTCAATAAAGGGGTTTTCGGGGGTTGACAAAAACTAGGCTAATTGACATAAAATAACAAAAGAGCCATTAATTAGAAGACGAATCCCATGACTCCAGTGTTCCCCACTGGCCTCTGTTTACTAACCTGTAGTAGTCACGGTCTGCTTACCCACATGACCACTACAGCCTATTGCTGACATCAACAGTGATGCCAAGGAAGACAGCAAAGGCCTTGGACGCCAGTGACTGACTGCAGCGGTCATGTAGATAAATTGCACATAATAGCTCCAGTGTTTCCCTCTGCTCTCTGTTTACTTTCCTATAGCAGTGCAATTTATTGCTCTTAGGGTATGTGAACACATGGAATTTTACCAGCAAACCTTTCAGTACCAAAACCCAGAGGGTTGGCTGTATAAACGCTGCATACAATACACTTGTTTGTTGTTTTCAATTAATTTCAATGGGTGAAAACGCTGGAAGAATTGTCAAGCTGCAGATTTGAAAACATGCTCTGACTGTTCAAATCTGAAAGGAAAAGGTAAGTAGCAACTGCATGAGGTTCCAGAAAAACCATTAACTTTTCTGGTTCTGTAAAGTGCACTGTTTTCTTATTCTTGAAAAATGTATGGAAAAAAACCAGCATGTGAACAAGCCCAATTTTGTTGGTCTCAGAAAATCCCTTAAAAACAGAAGAAATATGTTATGGTGAGCAGAGCCTAATCCAAATGGTAATATTCTAAGATTGGGTAAATCTCAAATGTGTATGGGAGCCTCCCGACACCCCCGACAGATGATGTTTGGGGAGATATGGTAAATGTTGGGCAATTTAAATTTTACCGCCTAACCCTTTTATCATTCAGGAGATAGGCGCTGCATGGGGAAGCAATCATTCATTCGACAGCTCCCTTGCATGGGGAAGCGATCATTTATTCGACAGCTCCCTTGCATGGGGAAGCGATAATTCATCCGACAGCTCCCTTTCATGGGGAAGCAATCATTCATTAGACAGCTCCCTTGCATGGGGAAACGATCATTTATTTGACAACTCCCTTGCATGGGGAAGCGATAATTCATCCGACAGCTCCCTTTCATGGGGAAGCAATCATTCATCCAACAGCTCCCTTACATGGGGAAGCGATCATTTATTTGACAACTCCCTTGCATGGGAAAGCGATAATTCATCCAACAGCTCCCTTGCATGGGAAAGCGATAATTCATCCCACAGCTCCCTTGCATGGGGAAGCGATCATTCATCCGACAGCTCCCTTGCATGGGGAAGCGATCATTCATCCGACAGCTCTCTTGCATGGGGAAGCGATCATTCATCCGACAGCTCCCTTGCAAGGGAAAGCGATAATTCATCCGACAGCTCCCTTGCATGGGGAAGCAATCATTCATCCAACAGCTCCCTTGCATGGGGAAGCGATCATTCATCCTACAACTGCCTTGCATGGGCAAGCGATCATTCATCCGACAGCTCCCTTGCATGGGGAAGCGATCATTCATCCGACAGCTCTCTTGCATGGGGAAGCGATCATTCATCCGACAGCTCCCTTGCAAGGGAAAGCGATAATTCATCCGACAGCTCCCTTGCATGGGGAAGCAATCATTCATCCAACAGCTCCCTTGCATGGGGAAGCGATCATTCATCCTACAACTGCCTTGCATGGAAAAGCGATAATTCATCCGACAGATCCCTTGCATGGGGAAGCGATCATTCATCCGACAGCTCCCTTGCATGGGGAAGCGATTATTTATTCGACAACTCCCTTGCATGGGAAAGCGATAATTCATCCAACAGCTCCCTTGCATGGGAAAGCGATAATTCATCCAACAGCACCCTTGCATGGGAAAGCGATAATTCATCCAACAGCTCCCTTGCATGGGGAAGCGATCATTCATCCGACAGCTCCCTTGCATGGGGAAGTGATCATTCATTTGACAGCTCCCTTGCAAGGGGAAGCGATCATTCATTTGACAGCTCCCTTGCATGGGGAAGCGATCACTCATTGGTCAGCTCCCTTGCAAGGGGAAGCGATCATTCATTTGACAGCTCCCTTGCATGGGGAAGTGATCATTCATTTGACAGCTCCCTTGCAAGGGGAAGCGATCATTCATTTGACAGCTCCCTTGCATGGGGAAGCAATCATTCATTGGACAGCTCCCTTGCATGGGGAAGCGATAATTCATCCGACAGCTCCCTTGCATGGGGAAGCGAGCATTTATTCGACAGCTCTCTTGCATGGGGAAGCGATCATTCATTGGACAGCTCTATTGCATGGGGAAACGATCATTCGACAGCTCCCTTACATGGGGAAGCGATCATTCATTTGACAGCTCCCTTGCATGGGGAAGTGATCATTCATTTGACAGCTCCCTTGCAAGGGGAAGCGATCATTCATTTGACAGCTCCCTTGCATGGGGAAGCAATCATTCATTGGACAGCTCCCTTGCATGGGGAAGCGATAATTCATCCGACAGCTCCCTTGCATGGGGAAGCGAGCATTTATTCGACAGCTCTCTTGCATGGGGAAGCGATCATTCATTGGACAGCTCTATTGCATGGGGAAACGATCATTCGACAGCTCCCTTACATGGGGAAGCAATCATTCATTGGACAGCTCCCTTGCATGGGGAAGTGATAATTCATCCGCCAGCTCCCTTGCATGGGGAAGCGATCATTCATTTGACAGCTCCCTTGCATGGGGAAGCGATCACTCATCCGACAACTAATTGTATAGACCCAAGTTCCCCATTTACATGAGATGGCAAAGTGGTCCTAAATAACTATTATACCTAGGGAAATACTTGAATAATAAATAGTGATACACATCATGGCCTCACAAACTTACATTATGCCAGGCAGGATTTTGTTTAATTTTTAATGAGCACAATAAAGAAGTGTTACATGCTAGGTACATTCCACTCTTAATTTTGAGAAATTATTGCATTCCTCAATACTTAATCAAACTAGAAAATATGTGAAAATGGTTAGTGAAATTGCATAAACATAAGGCGTTGTGCTAGTCCAGCAGGTGGTAGTGATTCTCCTTATCTCACTTGACATTCTGCACATGATCTTACGCTGGTACAGTGGCTCGCTCGGCTTGTTATGCTCCTCAGATGTCTGTTCTGTCTTTTCAGATCTCCAACCAATCAATATTGTTATTGAGGATCTGTACAGCGGGCAATGGAAAGTCACTGGTATTTTCCCTGCTACTTTTAGTTATTTATTAAACGTTTAAGAGTAACTTATTAAACAATGTGCCCATGCCTTGTGACAATTTTTTTTTACCATTTAATTCTTCTACAGGCTGGATGTGTGCGGTCACCACTCCCTTTACAAGTAGGACATTAACCAATGCAAAACCTGCATATATTCTACCAATGCTATAAAAGATGACAATCACTGCAGGGTTGTAAGGAGTCTCAAGATTTATGCCATTACCTTTCAGGTGGCATCAACATACAAGGAATATCAAACTTTCAGCCTTTTCCCTATGTGTATGGTCAGCAGAGTACAGACTGTGTTTACAGCAGTCTGTACCCGAACAATGCAATGTGTGTGAGATCACATCAGCCAAAAACAATGTATGTATTCTCAGGATATTCAGGAGGTGAATAAAACAAAAATCTGAAATTCCATGCAATCCAGAATGGATGACACCATAGAGGAGAGTAGCTCTGCAGGGTTATTATAGGAGCTCTCCTGTTTGTAGAGTGGGCATTTCCACTAATAACTGTGTATCCAAGAATATTAGTGATCTGGAGTCCTTCGCACAAGAGGATTTGGCTATAAGCTGGTGTCTGGCTATGCATCATATTAGCAGCAGGTTATAAAAGCCATAGGGGCTCTACTATGTTCTACAGTAAAGACACTTGTCATGATGGGAATGAATAAGGCCGGTTTCAGACGTCCGTGTTTCAGGTACGTGTGACATCTGTTTTTAACACGGATGCCACACACACCCATGTTATTCTCTGGAATTACACACATGGCTGTGTTTTCACACGGACCGTGTGACCCCTCGTGGCCACTCACGTACACACAGTGACCTATCCGTTTTTTCTCCGGCATCACATGGATTGCACACTGATGTGATCCATGTGACACATACCGGAGAAAACACGTGTCTTTGAAATAAAAAGATATTATATATTCACCTGTATCCAGCGATGTCCTCGAGGGACAGCATCACCAGGGACAGGTGACCAGCCAGTAAGCAGTGTGTGTGTGCAGCGACTCCAGGAGGTCATCAGAGTTCCCAATGAACTCTGATGAATCCATGAAATCACCATCGTGACACCTGCTTTAGCGTGGGTGTCATCAGGAGGTCATCAGAGTTCATTGGGAACTCCGATGACCTCCTGGACGTCACTGCACATACAGTGCTGGCCAAAAGTATTGGCACCCCTGCAATTCTGTCAGATAATACTCAGTTTAATCTTGAGAATGATTGCAATCACAAATTCTTTGGTATTATTATCTTCATTTAATTTGTCTTCAATGAAATAAAAAAAAATTGTCATAAGGCCAAATTGGATATAATTCCACACCAAACATAAAAAAGGGGGTGGACAAAAGTATTGGCACTGTTTGAAAAATCATGTGATGCTTCTCTAATTTGTGTAATTAACAGCACCTGTAACCTACCTGTGGCACCTAACAGGTGCTGGCAATAAATAAATCACACTTGCAGCCAGTTGACATGGATTAAAGTTGACTCAACCTCTGTCCTGTGTCCTTGTGTGTACCACATTGAGCATGGAGAAAAGAAAGAAGACCAAAGAACTGTCTGAGGACTTGAGAATCAAAATTGTGAGGAAGCATGAGCAATCTCAAGGCTATAAGTCCATCTCCAAAGACCTGAAAGTTCCTGTGTCTACGGTGCGCAGTGTCATCAAGAAGTTTAAAGCCCATGACACGGTGGCTAACCTCCCTAGATGTGGAAGGAAAAGACAAATTGACGAGAGATTTCAACGCAAGATTGTGCGGATGGTGGATAAAGAACCTCGACTAACATCCAAACAAGTTCAAGCTGCCCTGCAGTCCGAAGGTACAACAGTGTCAACCCGTACTATCCGTCGGCGTCTGAATGAAAAGGGACTGTATGGTAGGATACTAGGGAAGACCCCACTTCTTACCCCAAGACATAAAAAAGCCAGGCTGGAGTTTGCCAAAACATTTTGGAAGAATGTTCTCTGGTCAGATGAGACAAAAGTAGAGCTTTTTGGGAAAAGCCATCAACATAGAGTTTACAGGAAAAAAAAAAAAAGAGGCATTCAAAGAAAAGAACACGGTCTCTACCGTCAAACATGGCGGAGGTTCCTTGATGTTTTGGGGTTGCTTTGCTGCCTCTGGCACTGGACTGCTTGACCGTGTGCATGGCATTATGAAGTCTGAAGACTACCAACAAATTTTGCAGTATAATGTAGGGCCCGGTGTGAGAAAGCTGGGTCTTCCTCAGAGGTCATGGGTCTTCCAGCAGGACAATGACCCAAAACACACTTCAACAAGCACTAGAAAATGGTTTGATAGAAAGCACTGGCGACTACTAAAGTGGCCAAAAATGAGTCCAGACCTGAATCCCATAGAACACCTGTGGAGAGATCTCAAAATGGCAGTTTGGAGAAGGCACCCTTCAAATCTCAGGGACCTGGAGCAGTTTGCCAAAGAAGAATGGTCTAAAATTCCAGCAGAGCATTGTAAGAAACTCATTGATGGTTACCGGAAGCGGTTGTTCGCAGTTATTTTGGCTACAGGTTGTTTCAACCAAGTATTAGGCTATAGGCCCTGTCACGCACAGAGATAAATCTGCGGCAGATCTGTGGTTGCAGTGAAATTGTGGACAATCAGTGCCAGGCTTGTGGCTGTGTACAAATGGAACAATATGTCCATGATTTCACTGCAACCACAGATCTGCCAAAGATTTATCTCTATGTGTGACGGGGCCTTAAGGGTGCCAATACTTTTGTCTGGCCCATTTTTGTAGTTTTGTGTGAAATGATCAATGATTTGATTCTTGTTTCATTCTCTTTTGTGTTTTTTCATTGCAAGCAAAATAAATGAAGATAATAATATCAAAGAATTTGTGATTGCAATCATTTTCAAGAAGAAACTGAGTATTATCTGACAGAATTGCAGGGGTGCCAATACTTTTGGCCAGCATTGTACACTGCTTGCTGTATACTCATCTGTCACTGGCGATGCGGTCACCGATGCTGTCCCCGGCGATGCTCTTGCTTCCAGGTCCGAGGTGCAGTGAATATTCAATGAGCATAATTAGCGTGGGCCAGAAGAAGGAGACAGCAGAGCCGAAGACCGCATCATTGGATACAGGTGAATATAGAAAATCGTTTTATTTCAAAGACACGTGTTTTCTCCGGTACGTGTCACACATATGCAAACACACATGTGACACACGTATGACACACATATTACCATACACAAGCGTGTGGCTTGTACCTGATTAAACACAGACATCTGAAACCGGCCTAATATTGAGACTGCAGTAGTCAGTAAAAGTGGTATTTTGTGTTGAATTTTGAGAAACAGCTTGTTATTCTGATGCTTGGCGACGGACAGGGGTATTTAAAGTGGCCTAAGCTATGAAGTCCCATACACATCAAGACTTAATGCTCATTTTGGTCTCACACCTTTCTATTATAGCCAACATTAACATAATCACACATTTGTGCTACAGTAGTTCTGTGGGAAAGGATCAGATGGACTCACCTCATCCATCACCACATGCATCAAAAAGTCCTAGGAACCATGATGACCCAATTGCCTGTTCACTTAGTGTCCTTTCCTTGATTTCTCAAGCCACTGCATCCAAAAAAAAAACACTCCACAAGGGCTTTGGAGATACTTTTGGAGTTGTGCAATCATCACAAATTAGTCCTAGTCAAAATCCCTCAGTTCCTAACATATGGACATTTTACCTGTTTCCAACACGTGAACCTAAAAGCCATTTCACATGACGATATACACTGTGTGCAGAATTATTAGGCAAATGAGTATTTTGAGCACATGATACTTTTTATACATGTTGTCCTACTCCAAGCTGTATAAGCTTGAGAGCCAGCTACCAATTAAGTAAATCAGGTGATGTGCATCTCTGTAATGAGGAGGGGTGTGGTGTAATGACATCAACATCCTATAAAAGGTGTGCTTAATTATTAGGCAACTACCTTTCCTTTCGTAAAATGGGTCAGAAGAAAGATTTGACGGGCTCTCAAAAGTCCAAAATTGTGAGATGTCTTGCAGAGGGATGCAGAGGTCTTGAAACTGCCAAACGTTTGAAGCGTGATCACCGAACAATCAAGCATTTCATGGCAAATAGCCAACAGGGTCGCAAGAAGCGTGTTGGGCAAAAAAGGCGCAAAATAACTTTCCATGAATTGAGGAAAATCAAGCGTGAAGCTGCCAAGATGCCATTTGCCACCAGTTTGGCCATATTTCAGAGCTGCAACGTTACTGGAGTATCAAAAAGCACAAGGTGTGCCATACTCAGGGACATGGCCAAGGTAAGGAAGGTTGAAAAACAACCACCTTTGAACAAGAAACATAAGATAAAACGTCAAGACTGGACCAAGAAATATCTTAAGACTGATTTTTGAAAGGTTTTATGGACTGATGAAATGAGAGTGACTCTTGATGGGCCAGATGGATGGGGCAGAGCTGGATCAGTAAGGGGCAGAGAGCTCCACTCCGACTCAGACGCCAGCAAGGTGGAGGTGGAGGACAGGTATGGGCTGGTATCATCAAAGATGAACTTGTGGGACCTTTTCGGGTTGAGGATGGAGTGAAGCTCAACTCCCAGACCTACTGCCAGTTTCTGGAAGACAACTTCTTCAAGCAGTGGTACAGGAAGAAGTCGGTATCGTTCAAGAAAAACATGATTTTCATGCAGGACAATGCTCCATCACATGCATCCAACTTCTCCACAGCGTGGCTGGCCAGTAAAGGTCTAAAAGATGAAAAAATAATGATATGGCTCCCTTGTTCACCTGATCTGAACCCCATAGAGAACCTGTGGTCCCTCATAAAACGTGAGAGCTACATGGAGGGAAAACAGTACACCTCTCGGAACAGTGTCTGGATGCTGTGGTGGCTGCTGCACGCAATGTTGATCGTAAACAGATCAAGCAACTGACAGAATCTATGGATGGTAGGCTGTTGGGTGTCATCATAAAGAAAGGTGGCTATATTGGCCACTAATTTTTTGGTGGTTTTGTTTTTGTATGTCAGAAATATTTCTTTCTTAATTTTGTGCAGTTATATTGATTTACCTGGTGAAAATAAACAAGTGAGATGGGAATATATTTGGTTTTTATTAAGTTGCCTAATAATTCTGCACAGCAATAGTTACCTGCACAAACAGATATCCTCCTAAGATCAGAGCTAAAAAAAAACCCACTCCAACTTCCAAAAATATTAAGCTTTGATATATATGAGCCTTTTGGGTTGATTGAGAACATCGTTGTTGATCAATAATAAAAAAAACCCTCTAAAATACAACTTGCCTAATAATTCTGCACACGGTGTAGTAGTCATATTTTAAAGTCCGTGATATGGCAACAAGTTGCGGATAAACTCATAAACCTATGAAGTAATGGTAATTCTGGTCACAAAACATGTGTTTGAGCTCAGTGGCAGACACGGAGAGAAGAGGAGAGCCACTGTGCAAGAACAGTATATGAGCCCTTTGCCACCCATGCACAATTCAACCTGTTTTAGAGGTAGAAATGGGCCCCTGGTCATGCGGTGAGAATATGGATAAGAAAATACAGCCACTGTTTGGTCGTGTGAACTAGCCCCAAGAGCCACCATTGTATTGAGATATTTCGTGTTGTACCTTATCACAGCCTATATACAAACAAATAGTAAAGTTTTCTGGAAAACTACAGTGAGCAAACTAGAAAGAAAATTATTTTTAGGCAGTATATCAAATTTTTTACTAGCAATCCTACCTTCATTAAATATTTAAAAACTTTGTTGGCTGTGTTTATTCACTCACGGTGTGAGATTATTTTGTACTTTTAAAATGTATCTAATAAAAATTGATGTTTTAAATATTTAATGAAGGTAGGATTGCTAGTAAAAAATTTGATATACTGCCTAAAAATAATTTTCTTTCTAGTTTGACTAAAACTACAGTGAGGTAATGGCCAGGAGAAATACAAATCGCTCACCTTGGAATATGGAAAATCCCAAATATTAAAGATGACTTCCTTTCCATCCACCAAAACATTGTGGCTATATATAGATTCTGCAATGAAAGCACAGCACGGTCATAACAGGATTAACATACTGTACGATATGTGCAGAGGATTGTAGGAAAACCAGTTTGCATGTTCAGAACTTGAATACATCAATATCCACTAAGCCACATCTGCGTCTGATCACCTTAATACGGAGCTTTTATTTCATTACATTTACTGTATATGTAGGATTGTGCAGAAAGCCGCAGACAAATGATGTTATCCTACAGTTTCTAAGTTAATTAGGCAGTTTCTTTATTTCACGTGAATGGCACCGTCTAAAAATAGGTTTATTATGACGTTAGGAACAAACAGGAGGAGGACAAGTACAATGCACTCTGCAGTAATGACATTAGTGATGTTTCCCAGGCATTAGGATTATGGAAATTGGAATATATGGCACACAACAGTATCTACAAATTGTTTTTCTTTACTATACTAATAAATATAGTGGATAAAGTGGGTGATCTGTGCTGCTGGTTTTGTATCCACAATAAAAAGTCCAATGTGTGGTATCGGGGTGTCTATGCAGTTTTATTTTCAACCTGTCTCGAAGTTAACAAACTTCTTCAGAAGAAGAACCAGAATAGTACAATTTTGACTCCTGAAGAAGACATCTGTTAACTTCGAAACGCTTTGAGAATAAAACTGCATAGACACCCCGATACCGCACAATGGACGTTTCACAGTCAATACGAAACAAGCAGCGCAGATCACCAACTCTCTCCGCTATATTGACTACCATGTTGGACCTTCCAACCTGATGGGGATGCAGCAGCTGGAACATCTCTTTTCAAAAGCTCCAAGAATCTATCAAAATATGTAGTAGGTGGAATAATAATAATGAAGGGAATTTTGTTTACTTACCGTAAATTCCTTTTCTTCTAGCTCCAATTGGGAGACCCAGACAATTGGGTGTATAGGGTGTATAGCTACTGCCTCCGGAGGCCGCACAAAGTACTACACTTAAAAGTGTAAGGCCCCTCCCCTTCTGGCTATACACCCCCCCGTGGGAGCACGGGTCCCTCAGTTTTAGTGCAAAAGCAAGAAGGAGGAAAGCCAATAACTGTTTCAAAAACAAATTCAATCCGATAGACAATATCGGAGAACACAACTTATCAACATGAACAACATGTGCATCCGAAAAACAAATACCCTAAGAAAAAAACAGGGCGGGTGCTGGGTCTCCCAATTGGAGCTAGAAGAAAAGGAATTTACGGTAAGTAAACAAAATTCCCTTCTTCTTTTTCGCTCCTAATTGGGAGACCCAGACAATTGGGACGTCCAAAAGCAGTCCCTGGGTGGGTAAAAGAATACCTCGTGAAAGGGCTGTCAAGCAGCCCTTTCTTACAGGTGGGCCACCGCCGCCTGAAGGACTTGTCTACCTAGGCTGGCATCCGCCGAAGCGTAGGTATGCACCTGATAATGCTTGGTAAAAGTGTGCAGACTCGACCAGGTAGCCGCCTGGCACACCTGCTGAGCCGTAGCCTGATGCCGTAATGCCCAGGACGCACCCACGGCTCTGGTAGAATGGGCCTTCAGTCCAGATGGAATCGGAAGCCCAGCAGAACGGTAGGTGTGAAGAATTGGTTCCTTGATCCACCGCGCAAGGGTGGATTTGGAAGCTTGCGACCCTTTGTGCTGACCAGCGACCAGGATAAAGAGTGCATCCGAACGGTGCATAGGCGCCGTGCGGGAAATGTAGATCCTGAGTGCTCTCACCAGGTCCAACAGATGCAAACCCTTTTCAAATTGGTGAACTGGATGCGGACACAAGGATGGTAAAGTGATATCCTGATTGAGATGAAAGGAAGATACCACCTTGGGAAGAAACTCTGGTATTGGACGCAGAACTACCTTATCTTGGTGAAACACCAGGAAGGGAGATTTGCAAGATAACGCCGCCAGCTCGGACACTCTCCGAAGAGACGTGACCGCCACTAGAAAAGCCACTTTCTGTGAAAGCCGAGAAAAAGAAATCTCCTTCATAGGCTCGAAAGGCGGCTTCTGGAGAGCAATTAGAACCTTGTTCAGATCCCAGGGTTCCAACGGCCGCTTGTAAGGGGGAACGATATGACAAACCCCTTGCAAGAACGTGCGTACCTTAGGAAGTCGCGCTAGGCGTTTCTGAAAAAATACGGATAGCGCGGAAACTTGACCTTTAAGGGAGCTAAGCGACAAACCTTTTTCCAACCCAGACTGCAGGAAGGAAAGAAAAATAGGCAATGCAAATGGCCAGGGAGAAACTCCCTGGGCAGAGCACCAAGATAGGAATATCTTCCACGTCCTGTGGTAGATCTTGGCGGAGGATGGTTTCCTAGCCTGTCTCATGGTGGCAACAACTTCATGAGATAAACCTGAGGTCCCTAGGATCCAGGACTCAATGGCCACACAGTCAGGTTCAGGGCCGCGGAATTCAGATGGAAAAACGGCCCTTGAGACAGCAAGTCTGGACGGTCTGGTAGCGCCCACGGTTGGCCTACTGTGAGATGCCACAGATCCGGGTACCACGACCTCCTTGGCCAGTCTGGAGCCACGAGAATGGCGCGGCGGCAGTCGGACCTGATTTTGCGGAGCACTCTGGGCAACAATGCCAGAGGTGGGAACACATAAGGTAGCTGGAACTGCGACCAATCTTGAACTAAGGCGTCTGCCGCCAGAGCTCGGTGATCGTGAGACCGTGCCATGAAAACCGGGACCTTGTTGTTGTGCCGTGACGCCATCAGGTCGACGTCCGGCATCCCCCAGTGGCGACAGATCTCCTGAAACACGTCCGGGTGGAGGGACCATTCTCCTGCGTCCATGCCCTGGCGACTTAGAAAGTCTGCTTCCCAGTTTTCCACGCCTGGGATGTGAACTGCGGATATGGTGGATGCTGTGTCTTCCACCAACGTCAGAATCCGCCGGACTTCCTGGAAGGCTTGCCGACTGCGTGTTCCCCCTTGGTGGTTGATGTACGCCACCGCTGTGGAATTGTCCGACTGAATCCGGATCTGCTTGCCTGCCAGCCACTGTTGGAAGGCTCGCAGGGCAAGAAAAACTGCTCTGATTTCCAGAACATTGATCTGAAGGGTGGACTCTGAGTCCACGTACCCTGAGCCCTGTGGTGAAGAAACACTGCTCCCCACCCTGATAGGCTCGCATCTGTCGTGACCACCGCCCAGGATGGGGGTAGAAACGACCTTCCCTTTGACAATGAGGTTGGAAGAAGCCACCACCGGAGAGAGTCCCTGGCTGTCTGAGAGAGGGAGACATCCCTGTCGAGGGACGTCGACTTCCCGTCCCATTGGCGGAGAATGTCCCATTGTAGAGGGCGCAGATGAAACTGCGCGAAAGGGACTGCTTCCATTGCTGCCACCATTTTCCCTAGGAAATGCATGAGGCGCCTCAAGGAGTGCGACTGGCTCTGAAGAAGAGATTGCACCCCTGTCTGCAGCGAGCACTGCTTGTCCAGTGGAAGTTTCACTATCGCTGAGAGAGTATGAAACTCCATGCCAAGATATGTTAGTGATTGGGTCGGGGTTAGATTTGACTTTGAAAAGTTGACAATCCACCCGAACCTCTGGAGAGTCTTCAGTGCCACGTTCAGACTGTGTTGGCATGCCTCTAGAGAGGGTGCCTTTATCAGCAGATCGTCCAGATACGGGATCACAGAGTGACCCTGTGAGTGCAGGACTGCTACTACTGCTGCCATGACCTTGGTGAAGACCCGAGGGGCTGTTGCCAGCCCGAAAGGAAGCGCTACGAACTGCAGGTGTTCGCTTCCTATAACGAAGCGTAGAAAACGCTGATGCTCTGGCGCAATCGGTACGTGGAGATAAGCATCTTTGATGTCTATTGATGCTAGGAAATCTCCTTGAGACATTGAGGCGATGACGGAGCGGAGAGATTCCATCCGGAATCTCCTGGTTTTTACGTGTTTGTTGAGCAACTTTAGATCCAGGACGGGACGAAACGACCCGTCCTTCTTTGGCACCACAAACAAATTGGAGTAAAAACCGTGACCTTGTTCCTGAAGAGGAACGGAAGTCACCACTCCTTCCGCCTTTAGAGCGGCCACCGCCTGCAGCAGAGCATCGGCCCGGTCAGGCGGTGGAGAAGTTCTGAAGAAACGAGTTGGAGGACGAGAGCTGAACTCTATCCTGTACCCGTGAGACAGAATGTCCCTCACCCAACGGTCTTTGACCTGTGACAGCCAAATGTCGCCAAAGCGGGAGAGCCTGCCACCGACCGAGGATGCGGAGAGAGGAGGCTGAGAGTCATGAGGAAGCCGTCTTGGTAACGGTTCTTCCTGCTGTCTTTTTTGGGCGTGATTGAGTCCGCCAAGAATCTGAGCCTCTCTGATCCTTTTGAGTCCTTTTGGACGAGGAGAATTGGGACCTGCCTGAGCCTCGAAAGGACCGAAAACCAGACTGACCCCTCCTTTGTTGGGGTTTGTTTTGTCTGTGTTGAGGTAAGGATGAATCCTTACCCTTGGAGTGTTTAATGATTTCATCCAAACGCTCACCAAACAATCGGTCACGAGAAAAGGGCAAACTGGTTAAGCACTTCTTGGAAGCCGAATCTGCCTTCCATTCTCTCAACCATAGGGCTCTGCGTAAAACCACGGAGTTGGCTGACGCCACCGCCGTACGGCTCGTAGAGTCTAGGACAGCATTAATCGCGTAAGACGCGAATGCAGACATTTGAGAGGTCAATGGTGCCACCTGCGGAGCAGATGTACGTGTGACTGAGTCGACTTGCGTAAGCCCAGCTGAAATAGCTTGGAGTGCCCATACGGCTGCAAATGCTGGCGCCAACGACGCTCCAATAGCTTCATAGATGGATTTCAACCAGAGCTCCATCTGTCTATCAGTGGCATCTTTAAGTGCCGCTCCATCTTCTACTGCAACTAAGGATCTAGCTGCAAGCCTGGAGATTGGAGGATCCACCTTGGGACACTGGGTCCAGCCCTTGACCACGTCAGGGGGGAAAGGATAGCGTGTATCTTTAAGCCGTTTGGAAAACCGCTTATCAGGAGAAGCGTGGTGTTTCTGGATTGCGTCTCTAAAGTCAGCGTGGTCCAGAAAAGAGCTTAATTTACGCTTGGGATATCTGAAATGGAATTTCTCATGCTGTGAAGCTGACTCCTCCGCAGGAGGAGCTGACGGAGAAATATCTAACATCTTATTGATGGACGCTATAAGATCATTCACTATGGCGTCACCATCCGGTGTATCGAGATTGAGAGCGGTCCCAGGATCAGAATCCTGGTCAGTTACATCCGCCTCATCACCCATAGATTCATCCCGCTGGGATCCTGACCAGTGAGACGAAGTTGAGGGCCCCTCATAGCGAGCCCGTTTAGGGTGTCTGGGACTGTCGTCCGAGTCAGAGACGTCACCCTGGGGTGCGTGTGACACCCCCGGAGCACGGAAGTGTTCCAGTTGAGGGGGACCAGGGAGCAATGATTCAACAGTGTCCGTGGTCTGAGTTACTGGTCTAGACTGCAATGTTTCAAGAATTTTAGACATAGTCATAGACAATCTGTCAGCAAAAGCTGCAAACTCCGTTCCTGTCACCTGGACAGCATTCACAGGTGGTACACCCTGGGTCACGTCTAGCAGAGGCCCCGGCTGTGCAAGTGTCACAGGGGCCGAGCACTGCACACAATGGGGGTCAGTGGAACCTGCCGGTAGAGCAGTCCCACATGCGGTACAGGCAGCATATAACGTCTGTGCCTTGGCACCCTTGCGTTTTGCGGACGACATGCTGTTGCCTCCTTGTAATCTAGGAGGGTATATAGCCGAGAACACCAGCGACCGTACAGTGTCAGTATTTGCAAACACAAAATACCAGGTACACAAACGGCACAAGTGGGGGTGAGCCCTTGAGGGCTGCTTACCGCCCGCTGAACAGCGGGTATGAGGCCGTAGAATCCCGTGTCTGGGTCTCCCCGTCTCCCCTCTGCAGCTCAGCGTGCAGGCAGGAATGGCTGCCGGCGTCCTGTGAAGAGGGGCGGACCGTGGGCGTGCCACAGACAAAAGTGCGGGAAACTGCGTCCCCCTGTGCCTAGTGTGAGGGCTGGAGTATGTAAAAAAGACTCCAGGCCTCAGCGCTGATGCTCTGTACAGCGTCCCGCCCTCCTCCTGACTGGCAGGTGCGGAGGCGGGCACGAGACGAACTAGGCCGCAAAAGCCGGGGACTGTAGTAATAAGCGCGGCCGAGATATATGCATGGCCAGCGCGGAAGTCCCCGGCGCACCACAAGTCCCAGCCGTGTCACAGTGCGACTGACCCCAGCGGCCGGCGCGACCGTTCGCCCTGATCTACCCACTCAGCCGAGCTGTAGTGAGGAAATGGCACAAGCGCAGCAGCGCTGATGTCCCCGGCGCACTAACACACCCAGCAATGCTGCGGTGTGCGCGCGTATGCACGGGGACACAGAGTACCTTGACGGAGCAGGGCCATGTCCCTGACGATACTCAGCTCCATATCCAGCGGCTTCTCCAGGGGCTGCGGATGGAGCACGGTCTCAGTGCCTGGAGACCGGTAAAGTCCCACTTCACCCAGAGCCCTAATGGGGATGGGGAAGGAATCAGCATGTGGGCTCCAGCCTCCGTACCCACAATGGGTACCTCAACCTTAACAAACACCGCCGACAGAAAGTGGGGTGAGAAGGGAGCATGCTGGGGGCCCTCGTATGGGCCCTCTTTTCTTCCATCCGACATAGTCAGCAGCTGCTGCTGACTAAACAGTGGAGCTATGCGTGCGTGTCTGACCTCCTTCGCACAAAGCAAAAACTGAGGGACCCGTGCTCCCACGGGGGGGTGTATAGCCAGAAGGGGAGGGGCCTTACACTTTTAAGTGTAGTACTTTGTGCGGCCTCCGGAGGCAGTAGCTATACACCCTATACACCCAATTGTCTGGGTCTCCCAATTAGGAGCGAAAAAGAAAATAATAATAATAATATCGAATACCTCTAATTAGAAATGTAAAAGCCTGATTAGTTATGTCACTTACCTAATCTGCAGGGGATTACAGTAGCTTTGCTATCCATGGTTACAACCATTGACATGTAACTGTATATGAGTGGTCGTAACCATGGATACATAGCTACTGCAATGCCCTGCACATGAGGCAAGTGACATAGCTAATTAAGAGAACTATACTACATTTCTAATTGGAGGCAATTGCTAATATTATTATTACACCTACTACATAATGTGATAGCATCTTGGAGATGGGAATACCCTTTTAACTAGTGTTGTAGTCACACAACCCCACAAGGTGAACAGCATTAATGTCATGCCTTTGTTTTGGGAATCAATCCCTTAGCTCTTGCTACATGGTCTGTCGCCCACTCTGCAAATCCAAAAGCCTGTTTTGGTCTCTGTCCAACTGCTGATGGTTCTTTTGTCTTTTCTTCCCTTTCTTGAGTATACTTCTAATACAGGTGTCCCCACTTCCCTATTTGGTTTTGTCCTTTCGCAACTTGGGAGGGGTTATTTATACTCTCCTTGCACCGGCCTTCTTTGCTGGTTATATTTCCAGTTGGATAGGTAGTTGGAGTTTTAGCTCTTTAGCTAGGGGGTTTATCTTGAATGGTAAATCCTATTTGTTTTCCCTTCAAAAGAATTTGTGAGTGATTCCCCTCCCGACTGCTCTTTCTTTTCTCTTAGAAAATAATAATAATATTCTTTATTTATATTGCGCCAACATAGTCACATTTACTGTTCAGAGGTTCATATACAAACAGTCATAAGTAACATGGTTTGGGTGGCTGGTATGCACCTCATCCTCTAGTTATGTGTATTTTGCTTTTCTGTTATCCCTGTTTTTGTGTTGCACATTGACCAGGATGCAGTTAAAGACACTCGGGGTCAGTCCACGTTGAATGGTATTGCCATTGAGTATTCTTAGGGTGCCAACCTCCATGGTTAAGTGGGGACAAATTAGGATCAGATTAGGGACTATCCTAGTGTGAACAGGGACCTGTTAGGTATTGTGTAAGTAACACGTGAATGTAGGGGCACAGTCATAACTAGTTTCTCACTATAAGGCTGGAGTCACACTTGCGAGTGACTCGTGCATAACTCACATTGCATCACCCGGCACGACCTGCCGCGTTCTGGACAAGAGTGTCTCAGCTGCATAGGAGTACATGGAGCCGACCCGCTCCTGTCCGGAGGGAGCAGGCCGTGTTGGGTGATGCGATGTGAGTTATGCACGAGTCACTTGCAAGTGTGACTCCGGCCTAATTATCAGTTTTTAGGATAAAACCCTATTGCGCTTGAATAGTCCCCCCAGTTTCTTTACTATACTAGTCATAGTTAGTATATTTTACACTGGAAACTACTGTACTGTACAGAGTATGCAATGCACTTATACTAAACATACTTATATGCTGTATGTTTATCTATCTGTAAATATTCCTGATACATGGCTGGGTATAGGACAAATGACAGAATGCAATCAATCTGTGGCAATGTATACAGAATATATTATTGCTATGTATTTTAAATTAAGGTTATGTTTTATTATAAAAAAAGAAACAACAAAGAGCCAGCACCAATGTGCACTAAGGCATCAAATATTCCAAACTGCATTATAAAATTTTTTTTGAGATTTTTGGCAAAAAATTGCAATTTCTTGAGCTGCTTCGCCACGTCACGGCAAATCTCATTTGAAGCAGTCCTACACTAAAATATTTTTATAAAATGTGCCATGCGCCAAACGCCAAACCAAACGCCAAAATCTATACAGATGGAATATATCCCAAATTGGGGTGCATAGCAAGGTGGAGGTCAACCACCGACCAATTCAACAAAGAAACAACAAAGAGCCAGCACCAATGTGCACTAAGGCATCAAATATTCCAAACTGCATTATAAAAATTTTTTTGAGATTTTTGGCAAAAAATTGCAATTTCTTGAGCTGCTTCGCCACGTCACGGCAAATCTCATTTGAAGCAGTCCTACACTAAAATATTTTTATAAAATGTGCCATGCGGCCTCACATATAAATAGCAGAACTGCTCTCAGCAGCACTCACCTGGTCTATTGCAGTCCCGTACCCATGACTGAGTCATGGCTGTGGGCGGGACAGGTCCAAGCAAATGCTGCATGAAGTATATATATAGCCTGTGGACAAAGCCTGATGACCCAATGTGAACAGTCACCAAACGCCAAAATCTATACAGATGGAATATATCCCAAATTGGGGTGCATAGCAAGGTGGAGGTCAACCACCGACCAATTCAACAAAGAAACAACAAAGAGCCAGCACCAATGTGCACTAAGGCATCAAATATTCCAAACTGCATTATAAAAATTTTTTTTGAGATTTTTGGCAAAAAATTGCAATTTCTTGAGCTGCTTCGCCACGTCACGGCAAATCTCATTTGAAGCAGTCCTACACTAAAATATTTTTATAAAACTTTGGTGACTGTTCACATTGGGTCATCAGGCTTTGTCCACAGGCTATATATATACTTCATGCAGCATTTGCTTGGACCTGTCCCGCCCACAGCCATGACTCAGTCATGGGTACGGGACTGCAATAGACCAGGTGAGTGCTGCTGAGAGCAGTTCTGCTATTTATATGTGAGGCCGCATGGCACATTTTATAAAAATATTTTAGTGTAGGACTGCTTCAAATGAGATTTGCCGTGACGTGGCGAAGCAGCTCAAGAAATTGCAATTTTTTGCCAAAAATCTCAAAAAAATTTTTAGAATGCAGTTTGGAATATTTGATGCCTTAGTGCACATTGGTGCTGGCTCTTTGTTGTTTCTTTGTTGAATTGGTCGGTGGTTGACCTCCACCTTGCTATGCACCCCAATTTGGGATATATTCCATCTGTATAGATTTTGGCGTTTGGTGACTGTTCACATTGGGTCATCAGGCTTTGTCCACAGGCTATATATATACTTCATGCAGCATTTGCTTGGACCTGTCCCGCCCACAGCCATGACTCAGTCATGGGTACGGGACTGCAATAGACCAGGTGAGTGCTGCTGAGAGCAGTTCTGCTATTTATATGTGAGGCCGCATGGCACATTTTATAAAAATATTTTAGTGTAGGACTGCTTCAAATGAGATTTGCCGTGACGTGGCGAAGCAGCTCAAGAAATTGCAATTTTTTGCCAAAAATCTCAAAAAAATTTTTATAATGCAGTTTGGAATATTTGATGCCTTAGTGCACATTGGTGCTGGCTCTTTGTTGTTTCTTTGTTGAATTGGTCGGTGGTTGACCTCCACCTTGCTATGCACCCCAATTTGGGATATATTCCATCTGTATAGATTTTGGCGTTTGGTGACTGTTCACATTGGGTCATCAGGCTTTGTCCACAGGCTATATATATACTTCATGCAGCATTTGCTTGGACCTGTCCCGCCCACAGCCATGACTCAGTCATGGGTACGGGACTGCAATAGACCAGGTGAGTGCTGCTGAGAGCAGTTCTGCTATTTATATGTGAGGCCGCATGGCACATTTTATAAAAATATTTTAGTGTAGGACTGCTTCAAATGAGATTTGCCGTGACGTGGCGAAGCAGCTCAAGAAATTGCAATTTTTTGCCAAAAATCTCAAAAAAATTTTTATAATGCAGTTTGGAATATTTGATGCCTTAGTGCACATTGGTGCTGGCTCTTTGTTGTTTCTTTGTTGAATTGGTCGGTGGTTGACCTCCACCTTGCTATGCACCCCAATTTGGGATATATTCCATCTGTATAGATTTTGGCGTTTGGTGACTGTTCACATTGGGTCATCAGGCTTTGTCCACAGGCTATATATATACTTCATGCAGCATTTGCTTGGACCTGTCCCGCCCACAGCCATGACTCAGTCATGGGTACGGGACTGCAATAGACCAGGTGAGTGCTGCTGAGAGCAGTTCTGCTATTTATATGTGAGGCCGCATGGCACATTTTATAAAAATATTTTAGTGTAGGACTGCTTCAAATGAGATTTGCCGTGACGTGGCGAAGCAGCTCAAGAAATTGCAATTTTTTGCCAAAAATCTCAAAAAAAATTTTATAATGCAGTTTGGAATATTTGATGCCTTAGTGCACATTGGTGCTGGCTCTTTGTTGTTTCTTTGTTGAATTGGTCGGTGGTTGACCTCCACCTTGCTATGCACCCCAATTTGGGATATATTCCATCTGTATAGATTTTGGCGTTTGGTGACTGTTCACATTGGGTCATCAGGCTTTGTCCACAGGCTATATATATACTTCATGCAGCATTTGCTTGGACCTGTCCCGCCCACAGCCATGACTCAGTCATAGGTACGGGACTGCAATAGACCAGGTGAGTGCTGCTGAGAGCAGTTCTGCTATTTATATGTGAGGCCGCATGGCACATTTTATAAAAATATTTTAGTGTAGGACTGCTTCAAATGAGATTTGCCGTGACGTGGCGAAGCAGCTCAAGAAATTGCAATTTTTTGCCAAAAATCTCAAAAAATTTTTTATAATGCAGTTTGGAATATTTGATGCCTTAGTGCACATTGGTGCTGGCTCTTTGTTGTTTCTTTGTTGAATTGGTCGGTGGTTGACCTCCACCTTGCTATGCACCCCAATTTGGGATATATTCCATCTGTATAGATTTTGGCGTTTGGTGACTGTTCACATTGGGTCATCAGGCTTTGTCCACAGGCTATATATATACTTCATGCAGCATTTGCTTGGACCTGTCCCGCCCACAGCCATGACTCAGTCATGGGTACGGGACTGCAATAGACCAGGTGAGTGCTGCTGAGAGCAGTTCTGCTATTTATATGTGAGGCCGCATGGCACATTTTATAAAAATATTTTAGTGTAGGACTGCTTCAAATGAGATTTGCCGTGACGTGGCGAAGCAGCTCAAGAAATTGCAATTTTTTGCCAAAAATCTCAAAAAAAATTTTATAATGCAGTTTGGAATATTTGATGCCTTAGTGCACATTGGTGCTGGCTCTTTGTTGTTTCTATGTTTTATTATAAGTCTGAAAACATCCTCTAAGACTTGCCCTTTACCATGATAGCTCGGCAGAAAAATGCAGTCCCCTCAGGCAATACAAGGGTTTCACATTCTATCTAAAATCATCATATTAAAACACTTGACCTTTTCATCGTGAACCTTTAGGGGGTTTAGAATCACCTTATTGCATTACATGATATACTTTTATGAAGACATCAGTAAATCTATCTACCAGATTCAGGAGTCCGCCATAGAAGGTTCATTTAACAAATACTTCACTAATCAAAAGCTAACCAAAAGTATCGCATATAATACTGGAAAAATCAAAAGTTGGTGAAGTTGGTGTTCAAAGATGATTTAACAAGGAAATATTTCCCCGTACAGGTAGATATGTCACGTCATATAAAGTAAGCACTTACCCAGTTCACCATATTCTCCAATGAAACGTCTGGTTAGGAATCGGACTGTCAGTGCTGAAAAGAAACAATATCCCAAGTTACTACAGTATTAGGAGCCAACACTGACAGCCTGATCTTCTATAACATAGGACTAGTAGCCCTTGTTCTGTTTGTGTCATCAGTGGTATATTACACAGGAAAGAAAATACAGTGGAGCCTTGGATTTCGAGCATAATTGGTTCCGGGAGTGTGCTCTTAAACTAAGTTACACTTATACTCTTGATAGATATGCTAAATAGTATATGTGGACTGTACAATGGTATACCTAGTACAGTATACAGTACATATGGACAGAAAGTTACCTCCAGAGCGGGTCAGAGTGTGGTGAAAGGACAGAACCGGAAGTGTGCACGGTGAGGATTTGCTCTTATTGCAAATCATTGCTCTTAAACCAAGTTACAGTTTTTTAAAAAGCTTTGCTTGTCTTGCAAAATGCTCTCAAACCAAGTTACTCTTGATTCAAGGTTCCACTGTGCATATTTTACCATAAACTGATGCATTACTTTTTTCAAAACAATCGACTACTAGGTAAAACAGATGGAAAGAATGTCATTTAATAACTGGACACACAAAAAACGAATAGAACAAAGCAATGATTTGTGAAGTTAGAATGTGAGAATCCATCCTTTACAAGTTATTCTACTGTCCCTGAATCTATTGAGTCCTTATTCAGCCACAGAGGTACACTGAGAACTTTGGTGGCAAAATATTCTACATGATCTTACAGATCTAAAGCGGTTATTCCCATCTTAAAGTGATGGCATAGTATGATCAATTGGTGTCAGACAATGGCAATGTATTGACACAGCATCGATTTCGCCCTACCTGAAGTTCCCCATACAGTAGGGGGCTGGGACGTCACTGATCAGGGAAAACAATGAAGGGCACACCGACCTAAACCACTGTTGTGGCCCCTTTATTCACAGGATTGGAGCGGTTCCACAGGTCAGATACCAACCATACCCTATTATGAGGCTGACATCACTTAAAATTTGGGAACAGTCATATAAAATGGATCATTTGTTTAGCTTCACTTACATTTCACTGTTTTGCAATCCATTTCCTTCAGCAGGCGGTAGGATTTATCAAGTCTACCTTCTAAGTTTGATTAAAAATAATGATTTGTTTGGGGAAGGGGGGGGGGAGAGGTCCAAATGTAGCCGCATCCATATCAATTTTTTTTTATGTCACAACGGATGGTACTAGCTGTCATATAGCATTATGATCACCAAGCTTTTATTGCAGAATTGGTGAGCTGGATGACATAATGCAACATGGGGCATTTCAGATCTGGATCTGTGAAGAATCAGGTGCAATAAACTGGTGCACTGGATAAATGTGAGCGATCCCATAGCAAAGTATGATCCGCTGTCACATCAGTCTCTGTGCGTTTCACTGCCAGGTATATATCAGTCCCTGCGCGTTTCACTGCCAGGTATATATCAGTCCCTGCGCGTTTCCCTGCCATATATATTTCAGTTCCTGCGTGCTTCACTGCCAGGTATATATCAGTCTCTGCGCGTTTCACTGCCAGGTATATATCAGTCCCTGAGCGTTTCACTGCCATATATATTTCAGTTCCTGCGCGTTTCACTGCCAGGTATATATCAGTCTCTGCGCGTTTCACTGCCAGGTATATTTCAGTCCCTGCGTGTTTCCCTGCCATATATATTTCAGTTCCTGCGCGTTTCACTGCCAGGTATATATCAGTCCCTGCGCGTTTCACTGCCAGGTATATATCAGTCCCTGCGCATTTCACTGCCAGGTATATATCAGTCCCTACGTGTTTAACTGCCAGGTATATATCAGTCCCTGTGCGTTTCACTGCCAGGTATATATCAGTCCTGCGCGTTTCACTGCCAGGTATATATCAGTCCCTGCGCGTTTCACTGCCACGTATATATCAGTCCCTGCGCGTTTCCCTGCCATATATATTTCAGTTCCTGCGCGTTTCACTGCCAGGTATATCTCAGTCCCTGCGCGTTTCACTGCCATATATATATATATATATCAGTCACTGCGCGTTTCACTGCCAGGTATATATCAGTCCCTGCGCGTTTCACTGCCAGGTATATATCAGTCCCTGCGCATTTCACTGCCAGGTATATATCAGTCCCTGCGTGTTTAACTGCCAGGTATATATCAGTCCCTGCGCGTTTCACTGCCAGGTATATATCAGTCCCTGCGCGTTTCACTGCCAGGTATATATCAGTCCTGCGCGTTTCACTGCCAGGTATATATCAGTTCCTGCGCGTTTCACTGCCAAGTATATATCAGTCCCTGCGCGTTTCCCTGCCATATATATTTCAGTTCCTGCGCGTTTCACTGCCAGGTATATCTCAGTCCCTGCGCGTTTCACTGCCATATATATATATATATATATATATCAGTCCCTGCGTGTTTCACTGCCAGGTATATATCAGTCCCTGCGTGTTTCACTGCCAGGTATATATCAGTCCCTGCGTGTTTCACTGCCAGGTATATATCAGTCTCTGCGCGTTTCACTGCCAGGTATATATCAGTCTCTGCGCGTTTCACTGCCAGGTATATATTAGTCTCTGCGTGTTTCACTGCCAGGTATATATCAGTCTCTGCGCGTTTCACTGCCAGGTATATATTAGTCTCTGCGTGTTTCACTGCCAGGTATATATCAGTCCCTGCGCGTTTAACTACGAGGTATATATCAGTCCCTGTGCGTTTAACTGCCAGGTATATATCAGCCCCTGTGCGTTTAACTGCCAGGTATATAGAATATAAACACTTTGGCTTTGTGGTGACATTGAATCTATTTGATCACCTCCTAATATTAATCACTTGTGTGGAAATAACAGGAAAATAACTTTGTATTGTTTACAAAACAAAAAAAATAAGTGCGATGATCTATAAACTACACAGAGGTCATGTCAGGAGCGACAGCAGAGGAAGAACTGTACAATTATTATTACAGCCATTTATTCCATTATTTACATGTGAAATGAAGCATACATAATAAACCAAGTGCAATCACACATCCTATGAGAAGTGCAGAGACCCGGACCCCAGAGATGTGACTGTCGACATGCTGGGACTAGTAGTCCCTCCATAGGTGGCTCAGCACGGGTACAGCCACTCACCTGATTTTCCGACTCCGTCTGCACCAAGCACTAAGATATTTGCTTCCATCTTTAGCGCGGTGGGTCCAGTCATGTCTGCCGGGGGCACACAGGGCTGGTGTTCGGGGCTCAGGCTCACAGATCTCCGGAGAGGGATTTTTAGAACCATTTGCAGATTGTCCGGCAGTGATTGCGGCAGCAGCTGCCTCCTCCGCCGGCGACCGCTCAGTGTGAGCCCGGCCCGGAGCGCAGCGCAGGCATTTCACTGGGTCCTACCATCTAGCGCCAGACATGGGGGGGATTATAGGGGAACACTGACGTCACACGGGGTGTATCTTGTAAGGCAGTGAAGTCGGTGCTCTACTGTAACATAGAAAAGGAACGAGAATAGTCATTGTGGTTTATATGAGAGTGTACCGTCTCGGTATTTTGGTACATCCCAATATTTAGTATTCTTCTGGCTGCTGGAACACTACTGTGACGAACTGAGCTCAGTATGTGAGGTGCAGAGCATGTGAGGTACAGAGCAGAGCAAGTGAGGTACAGAGCAGAGTATGTGAGGTACAGAGCAGAGCATGGTACAGGGCAGAGCAAGTGAGGTACAGAGCAGAGCATGTGAGGTACAGGGCAGAGCATGTGAGGTACAGGGCAGAGCAAGTGAGGTACAGAGCAGAGCATGTGAGGTACAGGGCAGAGTATGTGAGGTACAGGGCAGAGTATGTGAGGTACAGGGCAGAGCATATGAGGTACAGGCAGAGCAAGTGAGGTACAGGGCAGAGCATGTGAGGTACAGGGCAGAGTATGTGAGGTACAGGGCAGAGTATGTGAGGTACAGGGCAGAGCATATGAGGTACAGGCAGAGCAAGTGAGGTACAGAGCAGAGTATGTGAGGTACAGGGCAGAGCATGTGAGGTACAGGGCAGAGTATGTGAGGTACAGGGCAGAGTATGTGAGGTACTGGGCAGAGTATGTGAGGTACAGGGCAGAGTATGTGAGGTACAGGGCAGAGCATGTGAGGTACAGAGCAGAGCATGTGAGGTACAGGGCATAAAATGTGAGGTACAGGGCAGAGCATATGAGGTACAGGGCAGAGCATATGAGGTACAGGCAGAGCAAGTGAGGTACAGGGCAGAGCATGTGAGGTACAGGGCAGAGTATGTGAGGTACAGGGCAGAGTATGTGAGGTACAGAGCTGAGCATGTGAGGTACAGGGCAGAGCAAGTGAGGTACAGGGCAGAGCATGTGAGGTACAGAGCTGAGCATGTGAGGTACAGGGCAGAGCATGTGAGGTACAGGGCAGAGCATGTGAGGTACAGGGCAGAGCATGTGAGGTACAGGGCAGAGCATGTGAGGTACAGGGCAGAGCATGTGAGGTACAGGGCAGAGCATGTGAGGTACAGAGCTCAGTATGTGAGGTACAGGGCAGAGCAAGTGAGGTACAGGGCAGAGCATATGCGGTACAGGCAGAGCAAGTGAGGTACAGGGCAGAGTATGTGAGGTACAGGGCAGAGTATGTGAGGTACAGGGCAGAGCATGTGAGGTACAGAGCAGAGCATGTGAGGTACAGGGCATAAAATGTGAGGTACAGGGCAGAGCATATGAGGTACAGAGCAGAGTATGTGAGGTACAGGGCAGAGTATGTGAGGTACAGGGCAGAGCATGTGAGGTACAGGGCAGAGCATGTGAGGTACAGGGCAGAGTATGTGAGGTACAGGGCAGAGTATGTGAGGTACAGGGCAGAGCATGTGAGGTACAGAGCAGAGCATGTGAGGTACAGGGCATAAAATGTGAGGTACAGGGCAGCATATGAGGTACAGGCAGAGCAAGTGAGGTACAGGGCAGAGCATGTGAGGTACAGGGCAGAGTATGTGAGGTACAGGGCAGAGTATGTGAGGTACAGGGCAGAGCATATGAGGTACAGGCAGAGCAAGTGAGGTACAGAGCAGAGTATGTGAGGTACAGGGCAGAGTATGTGAGGTACAGGGCAGAGCATGTGAGGTACAGGGCAGAGTATGTGAGGTACTGGGCAGAGTATGTGAGGTACAGGGCAGAGTATGTGAGGTACAGGGCAGAGCATGTGAGGTACAGAGCAGAGCATGTGAGGTACAGGGCATAAAATGTGAGGTACAGGGCAGAGCATATGAGGTACAGGGCAGAGCATATGAGGTACAGGCAGAGCAAGTGAGGTACAGGGCAGAGCATGTGAGGTACAGGGCAGAGTATGTGAGGTACAGGGCAGAGTATGTGAGGTACAGGGCAGAGCATATGAGGTACAGGCAGAGCAAGTGAGGTACAGAGCAGAGTATGTGAGGTACAGGGCAGAGTATGTGAGGTACAGGGCAGAGTATGTGAGGTACAGGGCAGAGCATGTGAGGTACAGGGCAGAGTATGTGAGGTACTGGGCAGAGTATGTGAGGTACAGGGCAGAGTATGTGAGGTACAGGGCAGAGCATGTGAGGTACAGAGCAGAGCATGTGAGGTACAGGGCAGAGCATGTGAGGTGCAGGGCAGAGCAATGCATGTGAGGTGCAGGGCAGAGCATGTGAGGTACAGAGCAGAGCATGTGAGGTTCAGAGCAGAATATGTGAGGTACAGGGCAGAGTATGTGAGGTACAGGGCAGAGTATGTGAGGTACAGGGCAGAGTATGTGAGGTACAGGGCAGAGCATGTGAGGTACAGGGCAGAGTATGTGAGGTACAGGGCAGAGCATGTGAGGTACAGGGCAGAGTATGTGAGGTACAGGGCAGAGCATGTGAGGTACAGGGCAGAGTATGTGAGGTACAGGGCAGAGCATGGTACAGGGCAGAGCATATGAGGTACAGGGCAGAGCATATGAGGTACAGGCAGAGCAAGTGAGGTACAGGGCAGAGCATGTGAGGTACAGGGCAGAGTATGTGAGGTACAGGGCAGAGTATGTGAGGTACAGGGCAGAGCATATGAGGTACAGGCAGAGCAAGTGAGGTACAGAGCAGAGTATGTGAGGTACAGGGCACAGTATGTGAGGTACAGGGCAGAGCATGTGAGGTACAGGGCAGAGTATGTGAGGTACAGGGCAGAGTATGTGAGGTACAGGGCAGAGCATATGAGGTACAGGCAGAGCAAGTGAGGTACAGGGCAGAGCATGTGAGGTACAGGGCAGAGTATGTGAGGTACAGGGCAGAGTATGTGAGGTACAGGGCAGAGCATATGAGGTACAGGCAGAGCAAGTGAGGTACAGAGCAGAGTATGTGAGGTACAGGGCAGAGTATGTGAGGTACAGGGCAGAGTATGTGAGGTACAGGGCAGAGCATGTGAGGTACAGGGCAGAGTATGTGAGGTACAGGGCAGAGCATGTGAGGTACAGGGCAGAGTATGTGAGGTACAGGGCAGAGCATGTGAGGTACAGGGCAGAGCATGTGAGGTGCAGGGCAGAGCATGTGAGGTACAGAGCAGAGCATGTGAGGTTCAGAGCAGAATATGTAAGGTACAGGGCAGAGTATGTGAGGTACAGGGCAGAGTATGTGAGGTACAGGGCAGAGTATGTGAGGTGCAGAGCAGAATGTGAGGTACAGAGTATGTGAGGTACAGAGCAGAGCATGTGAGGTACAGGGCAGAGTATGTGAGGTACAGAGTATGTGAGGTAAAAAGGAGAGCATGTGAGGTACAGGGCAGAGTATGTGAGGTACAGGGCAGAGTATGTGAGGTAAAAAGCAGAGCATGTGAGGTCAGAATGAGGCTCTCATAGAGATGTATTGAGTTGTGCCCTCCGACGCACTCAGGCAAACACTTGAGCATGCGGCAGGTCACAAATCATCGGAGACTAGAGTTGAGCGAGTACCTAACTATTCGTATTCACTATACTCCTAACGAGCACTGTCTAATACTCGTATATTCTTTCCAGATAGCGTGTGCAATGCAAGTCAATGGGGAAAACTCGCAAAGTAACGAGTAACCGGAATGCCGTACTTTTTGTGCGAGTAGCGAATAGTACGATATTTGGGCTACTTGTTACTTTCCGTGTTTTCCCTATTGACTTGCATTGCACATGCTATTCAAAATGAATACGAGTATTAGACAGTACTCGTTATGAGTATAGCAAGTACGAATAGTTAGGTACTCGCTCAACTCTACCAGAAACCAACCAGAGCAGCACCAATAACAGAAGAAGCCGCCAGAAGGGAGTATAAGATGCCTTTCACACATTCGCACAAAAAATACATTAGTGCCACGTTCTGGTTTGACCATCATTGTAGCTATTTTTGTGACACATACCAGAAAAAAACACGACACTGAAATTCATGGGTTTTATGTGTTAAAGGGAACCAAACATCAGCATTTTCCTATATAAGGTGCAGCCAGTGCAGTACTGGCACTATCAGGCACAGGCTGTACATACCATTAGTGGGCAGCTCGGGTGTTTAGGCTGTGAAATTCAACTTTATAAAGTTTGAAAATTCATGCACTTTTTGATTGACGTGTGCACCTCTGCTGCTAATGTCCGGGCGGGTTATGCATGTGTTCCCCCCCCCCCCCGCCGCCTGTTCCTCCCTCCCTCTAGCCGTATGTAAATTTCTAATCTTCAGTTACACGGCGTCGGAGCTGGCGCCTGCGCATAGCGCTCATCTCCGGCGCCATGTTTCTGAAGCCCACAGTATTATGGTACATGAGAGGGCGGTGCATGAGAGGGTGGCGCATGCGCCCTCGCTTCTTCCGATCTGTTGTGACCGCGGGAGCGCGTGCGGTCACAACAGGACTGGAGCAAAGCTGATCTTACCCTGATTAGCTGCAGCAGACGTCTGCTACGATATCGTCTGCTGCAGCTAATCGGTAAGATCAGCTGTTTTCCAGTCCTGATGTGACCGCACACGCTCCCGCGGTCACAACAGATCTGAAGAAGCGAGGGTGCATGCGCCGCCCTGTCATGCACCATAATACTGTGGGCTTCAGAATCAGAAACACGGTGCTGGAGATGAGCGCTATGCGAAAGCGCTAAATCCGACGCCGTGTAACTGAAGATTAGAAATTTACATACGGCCAGAGGGAGGGAGGAACAGGCGGCTGGGGAGGGCGGGGATACACGTGCATAACCCACCCAGACATTAGCAGCGAGGTGCACACGTCAGTAATAGGAGCAAACAGGAGAACACAAGGAGAGCTAAATGGCTTAAAGTACAAATATTTTTAATTATCAAAAAATAGTAAAGAATATTTTAGAAGAAATAACACAGTAAAACAAGGTGCTACATGATGTTACAAAAACAGGAGGGGAAACAAATAATCCCACAATAGGCAGACACAAGAGTGTTCTATACAGGAAAATCCAGGGAGAGTACTCAATTTAATAACAAATAGGGGGACTAAAACATAGAAGGAATCTATTGGGCACCATTATTGCCCTATTTAGCCACAGTATTGCTGCTTATCCCGGCCACAATAAAATACATTATTCCAAGTAAGGTTCCCCAGAAAAATTAATTAAAGTCTTACCCATGGACACAGTAACCCCCACAATATGCCTCTAACTGCCAAAAAAGACCTCCAACGCGCGTTTCGCCAGGGAGAGTTAAAAAAAATCTACACAGCAGGACCTTAAATCCCCAGTCATGTGACCAGATTGGATGTTACACAGAAGGAAAAAGTGAAGGAAAATCCAGCATCCGCATATAAAATTAAAATATGGCTTTATTGAAAAAATTAAAAACTAGAAAAAACCATGACAATATTCCAAGTAGACTAGATAGTCCGTCTAAGCGTTTCGAACAGTTAACCTGTTGGATTTTCCTTCAATTTTTTCTCAAGTTCCACCTGACTGCCGGTCAGGTTTCCGAGCACCGCACCCTCATTCAACAGTCTGATGAGCTGTTCACATCTTCATGATATACAGAAGGCCCTAGCATATTCCAACAGCCAATCGTAAGCAGTCCCTCGGCGCATGCGCACTACGGGTCTCGTACCCAGAAATGCCCACATCGGCAATCATGGGAATACAGTAGAGAGTGCGGACGGCACCAGTGGTAACCATGGACGCCGTACACACCCCACCCCCATAGAGATGCCGATGAGGATATCGCAGATCTGGACCAGCAGTATGCAGGTGCACAGGAGGTAAGGAGAAGCTGAAGCCATATCACCGTCTGCTAACACTCTATAGCAGCAGACCCCTCTAAATCGTACAACCATAGAGAGAAAAACAACATAACAAATATGTAGTTAAATAACACATCATGTCATTTTCAGTAATACACAATTCCAATGAAAACATGCAAAAAGTCTTATTATAATAAATATAAAGTGACACTCTACATCAGTCTCAGGATGTAGCATGGAGGGCAGCCATAGGGTATAGGTTTCATTTGTTCCATTTGTCATAGAACCAGGGGTACAATTCGATTAGTTCTGCAGTCATGACATAAAGGCAGAAGAGTCTTATCACAATTTGGTTGTTTTTTTTTAAAAAAAAAAAAATAGCATAAATAAACACATAAAAACAGATTAAAAACTGAAGCCATTGATACTCAAAACAACATATAGACCATATATGTTTAAGTTTATCACACTCCCAGAAGACAAAAATTACAAGTACTACCATTTACAAAAAAACAGGAGAAACTTAATGACTCATTTAACCCTTTGGGAGTCATTCTGCCTAATATAGTAATCCACTTGGCCTCCCTCTGGGCCAACAATTTCTTGATGTCACCCCCCTGTTATGACCATATGGACCACATCAATCCCCCTAAAGGCCCCATTACACGCAACGACGGATCTAACGATATATCGCCAGGGTCACAGATTCCGTGACGCACATTCAGCATTGTTAGCGATGTCGTTGCGTGTGACAGCAAGGAACGACCGTTAACGATGGAAAATAATCACCTTATCGTCCATCGTTGACACGTCGTTCCTTTTTAAAAAATCATTGATTGTTGAGCACACAGGTTGTTCGTCGTTCCCGAGGCAGCACACATCGCTACATGTGACACCTCGGGAACGACGACCTGCAGCTTACCTGCGGCCGCCGGCAATGCGGAAGGAAGGAGATGCTTCTATTGGGCGGCCGCTTAGTGACGCCGCACGAACTGCCCCCTTAGAAAGGAGGCGGTTCGCCAGCAACAGCGACGTCGCTAGGCAGGTAAGTCCGTGGGACGGCTCCAAACGATTTTGTGCGCCACAGGCAGCGATTTGCCCGTGACACACAAACAACGGGATTGGGTGCTTTCGATATCGCTGCGTGTAACACCCCCTTTACATTAAAAGATTTAAGACTACAGCCATGACCGGCCTTAAAATGTCTTGAGATTGTTTTCAGGTCAACATCATTAGTCGCTGTCTTTGCTGTGCCAATATCCCTCACATGTTCTCTAACCCTGACTCTCAATTCCCTGGAAGTGAGAGTGACATGAGTGTAAGTGAGTGGGGATGGGGGTGTGTGCGGCATCCATGGTTACCATCGACACCATCCGCACTCTCTATTGTAGTCCCATGATGGCCGGTGTGGGCGTTCCCGGGTGCGGTACTGTCGCGGGCGGGGAGGAGGGAGTCAGCACACTACGCTCACCCCCTTCTGCTCGGGTCCGGCGGTTGCTGCTCAGTGGTGGCTCGAGCTGTGGGCCGGATCCCGGGGGTTCTCGAGCGGCACTCCTCGCCCGTGAGTGAAAGGGGGTTGTTGGGTGTGGGGATAGTTTATTGTCCGTGATGCCACCCACGGTTGTGGTGATTTCACCACCGCTGCTCAATATGGGGATCCCGGGGATGGTGATGCGGAGCAGCCAGGTGTTGTGTTGCCCCTCCATGGGTAGGGGTTGGTGATCCCGGGGCCCGGTGATGAGATGGGAGATGCAGGGCCTGGTGGGCGCAGGGACGCGGGGGCAGCGCTGTGCCTTGCGGCACTGTGGTACTCACTCAGCCTGAGACGTTGACACAGTTTTACGGTAAACCACACGGCTGGAAAGACGGTTCCCACGGACGGCTGCACTTGCTCTCCCAGTAGGTGACGGTGATGTCCCTTTTCCTTGCACCTTTGTTTCTGTGTTGGTAGCGATGGGTTCCCACCGGTAACCCGCTCCCCGGCTTCAAGCTGGACCGGAGGAGCTCTACTCTTTGCCCGCAGGCGCTGGCCCTGAGAAACTGGTGCCTTGGCGGTGGCGGTGTTTCTGCTACAATGGTTGGGCTGTTGCCTTCAATCGGGACTTGGTTGTTGGGGGATCTACGTCCCCTTCACTGACGGATTTGGCAAATTATGGCGACTCCTAGCCTTGCCGGGGTCCGAGAGGCCCCTGCCCTGGTGCTGACTGTCCTTTGGTACACTGCTCCAGACCGCCGGGCCACTACCCGTCCGCGGTCCTTCCAGGAACTTCCAAACGGTCCCCCTCCAGACAGTCACCGCCGTTGCTGACCTTGCTGACTCTGTCCTGCACACAGCTGGACTACTTCAGGCTTTCTTTCTGTCACCTTTCACCTTCCTTCAGTTTCTCCTACTCCTCCTTTACCACTTCCACTTCACTTCCTTTCACTTTCACCTCCTTTCTCTATCTGAACTTCACTCAAGCCCTTCCTGGGCTAATCTCTGTTGTTTACTCCTTCATGTCCCTCACTGGACTGCCTGGTTTCTCCCACCTCCAGAGCTGTGTCCTCCTCGGTGGGCGGAGCCAACTGCCTGGCCCACCCCCTGGTGTGAACATCAGCCCCTGGAGGAAGGCAACAAGGATTTTTGGTTAGCTTTGATGTGCCTAACTGGGGTGTAGGGTGTGTTGGTGCAATGACCTGTGACCCCTGGCTTGCCCAGGGCATCACATTCCCCCTTAGCAAAGTGCAGACCGTCCGCGGGCTGCCCGTCCAAGACCGGTTTTATTTTCTGTAAAGCATAAAAAGGTATAACATGGTAAAACGGCAACATATTTACATTTTTAATGAATCTTCCCATAACGGGAGGCACTTTTACTTAAACGTTTCAAACGGTTTACGGTTACGGTTTCCGCTCTCTCCCACCCAAGCAACCTGGCCCTGATGCTGCCCCTAAAGCCCAGGCAGCACCCCTTGACCCACAGTCCAGCACACGGTACCCGAGCGGGATCTGTCCTTCCCCTCCAGAGGGTAGCCACCGGTTCCTTTGGTGGCTGGGCCCCAGCCTGCTCTGCTGAGGGCCCTCCCTCCAACCTGCCTCTCCGGAGGCGGCATTGCGGAAAAAGGTAACGGTAAACAACATATTTACAAGCCACTTAACGTTTGTGGGTGCTCTGCAAGTTCACGGGCTTGTCCATGGATAGTTCCCATGCAAAACTTTTTAAACGGTCCCCACAGGGACAACGGTGCCGGCTCCGGCCGGTTCAATCACAAAGACAATCTGATGAAGTACTCGGTATCATTTCACTTATCATTTTCAACTTCTTTAAACTTTTAAACAACACTCTGGTGGTCCCAACGGGGACTGGACAACGGTGCTCCGCTGCCCTACTCCAGGCCTTCAGCTTCATCCGAGGGAGAGGGTGCAGGACTCACTCTGCTCTCCTGGCTGCCCCGCAGTTTCACATCCAGGGCAAACCACCCCCTCTCTCCGCAGTGTCGGGTATACTGAACGATGTCTCCCGGCATTAGGTTGCGGCCGGGATGCTCCTCAGGCAGGTGGGCATTCACATCCCGCCGGGCCACAAACACTTCGGCCTCCAGGCCCGGTTCATATATAAACCCGTAGCCCCGGCGGACATCAAACCGCCTCACCTGCCCCTCGTACAGCGGACCCCGGACACGGAACGTGGCCTGGTGGAGATTCTCCTTCTCCCGGATAGCTCGGGCCACCAGCTCGGCCTTCTTCCGTTCCCTCTCAGCGATCTCCAGGCCCAGCGGTACCGGCTCCCTATCCCAATACGGCGCTGCTGCGAGCTCCGGCGCACGGGTCGGGCCCCGCGGGATATTCTGGACGTTGCCCACTGTCAGGAATCTGGGCGGCGTGTCCCGCGGTGTCTTGGCCTTGGGCGCTGCCTTACAGCAACAACCCGGCGCTACCTCAGCCGAGGTGTGGGGGATGGGCATAGGGGCTTTCCGCTGCTGGGCCTTCGGCTCGGAGCGGGTCATCGGCTCCGGCTCGGGGGACTTTTTAGGGGATGCCTCCGGTTCAACCTTCGGAATCTTCCACGGCAACACCTCCGGTTTACTACGGGCTCCGGCTACAGGTTGGCCCGCCTGGGCGGGGATGCTGGGTGTTGCTACCGGTTGCGGTGGTAGCAGGCCTAATGGCGGGGTCACGGCCCCCGGGACGGGTGGCGAGGGAGGCAGCGGGGGGAGAGGGCTTGGACCGGGTCCCTCAGCCGCAGCGACCGGTCCCTCGGGGACATAGGGGCGTGGGTCACTCACCCTCCCTTTCTCCGCTTCCTCCTCGCGTCTCCGCACGGTGGCTATAACATCCGCCATGTCGGCCTCCCACTCCTCCATGAGGAGCTGCATCTTCACCTGCAGCTGTTGGTAGAGCTGCGCGGTCCGGATTTCCACCCACGCCGTGGTTCCAGGCGCGGGGGCTACGGTGTCGCGGGACGGCATCCACATGGTGACTTCTTCTTCCAGGAACGGTGTGTCTGCAGAGTCCTGGCGTCCCTGCTTTTATAGCTGCAGCTACATGCAGCCAGCCGCCATCGAGTCCCCCTTAGCTCTTTTCGGCCACTCCTCTCTCGGGGCGGGGTTTTGGCCTTCGCGCCTCTGCTACTCGAGAAGACGCTCGAGCGGGAACTTTTCGCGCCAAAGATGGCGACTTCTGAAATTTTTCAGCCGGATACCTCCGGAGGTAACAAGGCGCACCTCTACCAAACGGCAGAGCGGTAAGATCCTGTTCGTGACGCCAAGTTGTCTCAGGCGGGGAGGAGGGAGTCAGCACACTACGCTCACCCCCTTCTGCTCGGGTCCGGCGGTTGCTGCTCAGTGGTGGCTCGAGCTGTGGGCCGGATCCCGGGGGTTCTCGAGCGGCACTCCTCGCCCGTGAGTGAAAGGGGGTTGTTGGGTGTGGGGATAGTTTATTGTCCGTGACGCCACCCACGGTTGTGGTGATTTCACCACCGCTGCTCAATATGGGGATCCCGGGGATGGTGATGCGGAGCAGCCAGGTGTTGTGTTGCCCCTCCGTGGGTAGGGGTTGGTGATCCCGGGGCCCGGTGATGAGATGGGAGATGCAGGGCCTGGTGGGCGCAGGGACGCGGGGGCAGCGCTGTGCCTTGCGGCACTGTGGTACTCACTCAGCCTGAGACGTTGACACAGTTTTACGGTAAACCACACGGCTGGAAAGACGGTTCCCACGGACGGCTGCACTTGCTCTCCCAGTAGGTGACGGTGATGTCCCTTTTCCTTGCACCTTTGTTTCTGTGTTGGTAGCGATGGGTTCCCACCGGTAACCCGCTCCCCGGCTTCAAGCTGGACCGGAGGAGCTCTACTCTTTGCCCGCAGGCGCTGGCCCTGAGAAACTGGTGCCTTGGCGGTGGCGGTGTTTCTGCTACAATGGTTGGGCTGTTGCCTTCAATCGGGACTTGGTTGTTGGGGGATCTACGTCCCCTTCACTGACGGATTTGGCAAACTATGGCGACTCCTAGCCTTGCCGGGGTCCGAGAGGCCCCTGCCCTGGTGCTGACTGTCCTTTGGTACACTGCTCCAGACCGCCGGGCCACTACCCGTCCGCGGTCCTTCCAGGAACTTCCAAACGGTCCCCCTCCAGACAGTCACCGCCGTTGCTGACCTTGCTGACTCTGTCCTGCACACAGCTGGACTACTTCAGGCTTTCTTTCTGTCACCTTTCACCTTCCTTCAGTTTCTCCTACTCCTCCTTTACCACTTCCACTTCACTTCCTTTCACTTTCACCTCCTTTCTCTATCTGAACTTCACTCAAGCCCTGCCTGGGCTAATCTCTGTTGTTTACTCCTTCATGTCCCTCACTGGACTGCCTGGTTTCTCCCGCCTCCAGAGCTGTGTCCTCCTCGGTGGGCGGAGCCAACCGCCTGGCCCACCCCCTGGTGTGAAAATCAGCCCCTGGAGGAAGGCAACAAGGATTTTTGGTTAGCTTTGATGTGCCTAACTGGGGTGTAGGGTGTGTTGGTGCAATGACCTGTGACCCCTGGCTTGCCCAGGGCGTCACAGTACCCGCAGTGCACATGCACCGAGGGACGGCTTAGCATTTGCTGTTGGAATATGCCAGGTCCTTGTGTGTAACATCCAATCCGGTCACATTACCGGGGATTTAAGGTCCTGCGGTGTACATTTTCTTTATCTCTCCTTGATGAAGCAGTCAAACTAACATCGTGAAGAGAGCGTCGAAGGTCTTTTTTGGCAGTTAGAGGCATATTGTGAGGGTTACTGTGTTCATGGGTAAGACACGAATTAATTTTTCTGGGGAACTTTACTTGGAATAATGTGTTTTATTGTGGCCGGGATAAGCAGCAATACTGTGGCTAAATAGGGCAATAATGGTGTTCGATATTCTAGTCCCCCTATTTGTTATTAAATTGAGTACTCTCCCTGGATTTCCCCGTAGAGAACACTTCTGTGTCTGCCTATTGTGGGATTATTTGTTTGCCCTCCTGTTTTTGTAACAACATGTAGCACCTTGTTTTACTGTATGTTATTTCTTCTAAAATATTCTTTACTATTTTTTGATTAATAAAAATATTTGTACCGTACAGACCAAAAGTTTGGATACACCTTCTCATTCAAAGAGTTTTCTTTATTTTCATGACTCTAAAAATTGTAGACTCACATTGAAGGCATCAAAACTATGAATCAAAACATGTGGAATGAAATACTTAAAAAAGTGTGAAACAACTGCAAATATGTCTTATATTCTAGGTTATATGATAGATACCTCTCAATTACTAACACCAGCGCCTCATGCCAGCTGACACAACACAGCTTACATCAACTCCATAAACCATTACCCGAATTGCCCCCGCACCAGGGCATTGGGAGGAACTGATGCGAAGTGTCAGAATTGGAGCATCTCATGATGCTCCACTTCTGGGGTGGATGCAGGCTGGTATTTTTAGGCTGGGAAGGGCTAAATAACCACAAACCATCTCAGCCTGATAATATCAACTCACAGCTGTCTGTTTTCCCTTTGCTCGCTATCAAAAATGGAAGAGACTCCATGTCATTTTTTTAATTTAATTATTTATTTGGTTAATATCAATCTGTACAATCTATCATCTTTGCACATCTTTAACTTATAAAAATCATTAATTCTTGAATGCATTTAATTTTGGCACGTGTCACATGGACAGCACACAGATGTCACATGCATGTCATCCGTGTTTTTCATGGACACTTTGACTTGTATGGGTTCATGTGATCCGTGCTAACGGGAAAAAACTGACATATCTGCATGTGAATCACATGGATACACGTGTGGTACACACGGTCAAAGTGAAAACACGGAGGTGTGAAGATCAGCATACATTATAAAGGGGGTGTGTGTGAATATGTCTCCGATACATGTGAAAACGGATGCCACACATAACAGAAACATGCATGTGTGAAGGGGGTCTAAGACATGGGACTTACATTTAAAGCACCACTCCAAAGAAATGGTGGAGTGGGATTTTAAACATTCACAGCACACGGACAACGCACTGATGCCACCTGTGTGCTGTATGTGTTTTTAACAGGCTTATAGACTTGTATTGACCATTGTCATCCATGCTGCCTGGACAAAAGTGACATGTGAAGATCACGATAGGATATAATGGGTGCGTATGGTATCTATGAAAAAAATGGATGCTGCACGTACTGGAAACACAGACATGTGAAGGTGACAGATTCCAAATAACAGACATGCTGTGTTTTTTATAGGTAATTAATAGGATCAGCCCTCCTAAGCAGTCTATATGAGAATGCATGTTATATATAGGAAGGTGAATACAATGATGCCTTGATATCTGCGATCTGATGTCTAATTCCAGAGCAATCCACATTTTATGTAAATGTTCTTCAGATCTATGGGTGTTACCAGTGTGAGACATGTAATGACTGACAGTGTTCTCATAATCACACAGTGCTCTGAGGTAATACTGTAAAGAGACAAAGTTCACTTCTGTTGTACTAACATTTGCAGGTGTCCTCTCAGTGCTTCGGCTTCAATCTCACAAGCAGCCAATGTGTGGCCGGCAGTACAACAGTGCTAAAATAACTGCAGATATGTTTGCAATGAGACAAGGTTCAGCTCTACTGTAGTGCTTTGGTTATAATCAGGCACAGCTCTAAAAGAGGGCAACTTCTGCTGCAAACGAGACAAAGTTCATTTTTGCTGTTCTGTTAGCTCTTATCTCATTGGAGAACTGTGTGATTATAAGAACATGTGACTGATGCGTTGTAAATAGTGTGATAATAAAGGCAATGGATTCCTGTGAAATAACGTGTTGCGTTCTTTTAGTTTTCTTTAGCCGAGAGAGAGCGAGAGAGAGAGAGAAAGACCCCATCATCACCGCACACACAATAAGCACTACCGCCCCCATCATCACCGCACACAACTCAACACTACCGCCCCCATCATCACCGCACACGCCCCAGCACTACCGCACCCATCATCACCGCACACACCCCGGCACTACCGCACACATAATCACCGCACACACCGGCACTACCGCCCCCATCATCACCGCACACACCCCGGCACTACCGCACCCATCATCACCGCACACAGACCGGCACTACCGCACCCATCATCACCACACACACCCCGGCACTATCGCTCCCATCATCACCGCACACACGCAGGCACTACTGCCCCCATCATCACCGCACACACGCAGGCACTACCGCACGCATCATCACCGCACACACGCAGGCACTACCGCACCCATCATCACCGCACACACACCGCCACTATCTCAGTGACGTCCTCGCTGACAGCGCAATTCATTTCAGTTGCTGCGTGGAGCTGACAGAGAGTGGCGGTGTTCTATGGCCGCTCCTGTCAGCTTCCGATGTAGCAGAGCTGAAAGCGTTGTGGGACCTCATGTGGATTACGTCGGCCCTGGGGATTAATAAAGTGGTGAAAGGGTGTTTTTTTGTCTTTTATTCCAAATAAAGTACAGTCAGAGCCAGAAATATTTGGACAGTGACACAAGTTTTGTTATTTTAGCTGTTTACAAAAACATGTTCAGAAATACAATTATATATATAATATGGGCTGAAAGTGCACACTCCCAGCTGCAATATGAGAGTTTTCACATCCAAATCGGAGAAAGGGTTTAGGAATCATAGCTCTGTAATGCATAGCCTCCTCTTTTTCAAAGGACCAAAAGTAATTGGACAAGGGACTCTAAGGGCTGCAATTAACTCTGAAGGCGTCTCCCTCGTTAACCTGTAATCAATGAAGTAGTTAAAAGGTCTGGGGTTGATTACAGGTGTGTGGTTTTATATTTGGAAGCTGTTGCTGTGACCAGACAACATGCGGTCTAAGGAACTCTCAATTGAGGTGAAGCAGAACATCCTGAGGCTGAAAAAAAAGAAAAAATCCATCAGAGAGATAGCAGACATGCTTGGAGTAGCAAAATCAACAGTCGGGTACATTCTGAGAAAAAAGGAATTGACTGGTGAGCTTGGGAACTCAAAAAGGCCTGGGCGTCCACGGATGACAACAGTGGTGGATGATCGCCGCATACTTTCTTTGGTGAAGAAGAACCCGTTCACAACATCAACTGAAGTTCAGAACACTCTCAGTGAAGTAGGTGTATCTGTCTCTAAGTCAACAGTAAAGAGAAGACTCCATGAAAGTAAATACAAAGGGTTCACATCTAGATGTAAACCATTCATCAATTCCAAAAATAGACAGGCCAGAGTTAAATTTGCTGAAAAACACCTCATGAAGCCAGCTCAGTTCTGGAAACGTATTCTATGGACAGATGAGACAAAGATCACCCTGTACCAGAATGATGGGAAGAAAAAAGTTTGGAGAAGAAAGGGAACGGCACATGATCCAAGGCACACCACATCCTCTGTAAAACATGGTGGAGGCAACGTGATGCATGGCTTTCAATGGCACTGGGTCACTTGTGTTTATTGATGACATAACAGCAGACAAGAGTAGCCGGATGAATTCTGAAGTGTACCGGGATATACTTTCAGCCCAGATTCAGCCAAATGCCGCAAAGTTGATCGGACGGCGCTTCATAGTACAGATGGACAATGACCCCAAGCATACAGCCAAAGCTACCCAGAAGTTCATGAGTGCAAAAAAGTGGAACATTCTGCAATGGCCAAGTCAATCACCAGATCTTAACCCAATTGAGCATGCATTTCACTTGCTCAAATCCAGACTTAAGACGGAAAGACCCACAAACAAGCAAGACCTGAAGGCTGCGGCTGTAAAGGCCTGGCAAAGCATTAAGAAGGAGGAAACCCAGCGTTTGGTGATGTCCATGGGTTGCAGACTTAAGGCAGTGATTGCCTCCAAAGGATTCGCAACAAAATATTGAAAATAAAAATATTTTGTTTGGGTTTGGTTTATTTGTCCAATTACTTTTGACCTCCTAAAATGTGGAGTGTTTGTAAAGAAATGTGTACAATTCCTACAATTTCTATCAGATATTTTTGTTCAAACCTTCAAATTAAACGTTACAATCTGCACTTGAATTCTGTTGTAGAGGTTTCATTTCAAATCCAATGTGGTGGCATGCAGAGCTCAACTCGCGAAAATTGTGTCACTGTCCAAATATTTCTGGACCTAACTGTATTTTTTTGGGTGTGTTTATTTACTTTCACTTACAGGTTAATCATTGGGGGTGTCTCATAGGTGCCTGCCTTGATTAACCTAGGACTTAGTGGCAGCTATGGGCTACCATTAAAGGGAACCTGTCAGCAGAAATTTCGCCCAAAACCTAAAAGATTCCCCCTCTGCAGCTCCTGGACTGCATTCTAGAAAGGTCCCTGTTATTATTGTGCCTCCTTTCTGACCAAAATAAAGACTTTATAAAGTGGCACCTTTTTGTATTCAGATTCTGTAAATGTGACACGGGGGCGGGCTGCCTGATGGCCGTTATTCTGCCTCCTGCCGCTTTAGGCCGTCCCCCATCGCTGATTTCCATAGCTGTGGATGCCGCCCAGTGCGCCACAGGTCCCCACGCATGCCCAGTGCCTATCTCTCGTGGATGAGCACTGTGCCCAGTGTCACCGCTGGTGACGTGCGCGCAGGCTTTAGATTATGGGCGGTGCTGTGATGTTTATTACCAAGCAACCGCCCATAATCGCGGGACCGCGCTTTCCCCCTCGGCGTCCTTCGTTCTGCGCAAGCATGGTGCTGCTGACCCCACGTCACCTCCTTCCCATCTATTTCCTGCCTCAGGGCAAGATGGGAAGGAGGTGACGTGGGGTCAGCAGCACCGCGCTTGCGCAGAACGAAGGACGCCGAGGGGGAAAGCGCGGCCCCGCGATTATGGACGGTTGCTTGGTAATAAACATCACAGCACCGCCCATAATCTAAAGCCTGCGCGCACGTCACCAGCGGTGACACTGGGCACAGTGCTCATCCACGAGAGATAGGCACTGGGCATGCGCGGGGACCTGTGGAGCACTGGGCGGCGTCCACAGCTATGGAAATCAGCGATGGGGGACGGCCTAAAGCGGCAGGAGGCAGACTAACGGCCATCAGGCAGCCCGCCCCCGTGTCACATTTACAGAATCTGAATACAAAAAGGTACCACTTTATAAAGTCTTTATTTTGGTCAGAAAGGGGGCACAATAATAACAGGGACCTTTCTAGAATGCAGCCCAGGAGCTGCAGAGGGAGAATCTTTTAGGTTTTGGGCGAAATTTCTGCAGACAGGTTCCCTTTAACTCCTTATTACCCGGATTGCCACCGCACCAGGCCAATTCGGGATGAGCCGGGTCGAGTCCCGGGACTGCCGCATCTAATGGATGCGGCAATTCCGGGCGGCTGCTGGCTGATATTTTTAGGCTGGGGGGCTCCCCATAATGTGGGGCTCCCTATCCTGAGAATATCAGCCCAGCCTTCAGCCGTGTGGATTTGTCTTGGCTGGTATCAAAATTGGGGGGACCACATGCCAGTTTTTTAAATTTATTTATTGTACTGCACGATATGGACCCGCCCATTGGCGGCTCTGATTGGTTGCAGTGAGACAGATGTCACTGAGCGTGGGGGCGCGTCTGACTGTAACCAATCATAGGCGCCGGTGGGCGGGGGAAGCAGTGAATATGAGACGGAATAATGAGCTGACGGCATTTTCAAAAGCAGGAGAAGCTGCCAGAGCAGTGTGACAGCTCTGCAGCGCTGCACCGGTGATCGGTGAGTATGAGAGAAGGGGTGAGAGGGAGAGACATACTGACAGAGAGAGAGACTAAAAGAGAGAGAGACCAACCAACAGACCGACCGACAGAGAGAGACCGACCCACAGAGCGAGAGACCGACAGAGAGAGAGAGACCAGGAGTGCTTTTAAACGATTTAGAACATTCTGCTGGACATGCTGAGCATGCTCAGTAGAACGTGACGGAATCCTGCGCTGGAATCCGTCACCAAATGCATGGCGACGGAATCCAGCACTATAGACATTCATAATGCCTCTTAACGGATCCCGACGGAATCCTGCGGAGTGCGTTTTGTTACAGCAACAAAAAATGCTACATTCTGCGTTCCATCCGCCCGGTGCTCAGTCAAAATAACAACTCAGCGTTGGATGAGCGGCAGATGCAACGCAGACACTTGCGTCGCAATGCGTCATCAATATAAGTCTATGGGATGCAGCGCAAGCCGTTAACGGATTGCGCTGTTTCCCTAAGTGGCGGATTGCAACGGCTGCCAAACGACGCAAGTGTGAAACTAGCCTAACTCACCCTTTCATTTAAAATAGGCTCTGGAGGCCGATTCTCAGGAAGATCTGTGTCTGGCCCATAGATCTTAACAGCTCATTTACATATAAGAAAAACGTGGATTTCTCTGGAATAAGACATCCGATCACAGTTATCAAGGTATCATTTTGTTCAACTTCCTATGACTTACATGCTCGTTTTTTTTCTCCCTTTCATCAGAGAGCCATACTTTTTTTACTTTTCCATCAATAAAGCCATAGGAGGGTTTGTTTTTTGTACTGGAAAATTGCAATAATAGTGCTATTCTACAATTTTTTTTGTGTTTTTTTTAATTAAAGTATACAGTAAAACACTGACCCTGCAGTATGATTCCCCAGGTCAGTACAAGTTTGTAGATACCAAACACATATAGTGTTTTGGGTTTTTTTTATTTCAATGGTGAAAAAAAAAATCAGAAATTTTTTTAAAAAAAAGAATTGCGTTTTTGTTGCAATTTTCCAAGACCCTTAGCATTCTCATTTTTCGGGATCTGGGCTCATTGACTGCTAATTTTTTGTGTATTGAGCAGCCATTTTTAATACTATGTTTGGGTAGATGCAATGTTTTGATCGCCTCTTATTGCATGTTATTGCAATATTGCGGCAACCAAAATAACTAATTCGGACTTTTCGATTTTTTTTCTCATTACGCTGTGTACCGATCAGATTCATTTATGTTATATTTTGATAAATCGGACATTTCTGAACTCGTTGATACCAAATATGTGTATTTTTTGTTTTATTTTCAATGAGCCAAAAGGGGTGATTTGATCTTGTTTTTTTACTTGATCATATTTTTTAAACCTTTTTTTTACACTTTTTATTGAAGCTGACAATGTGATCATTTCTGCTTCATGATGATTCTCAGTGGTACTTCAGCAGAAATGCAAATCTCCTGTGAATGCCGATGTTCACAAGAACTATGTCATGACAGTGACAGGGGTCATCAGATGACCCCGACTGTCATGACAATCCATCGGCACCCCATCACATCATGGGCTACTGATGAGGTGGAGAATGGCGCACGCTAAATCCTGCTGTCAGAGATTGACAGCTTGATTTAACTAGTTCACACGCGCTGGTGGACCTTCGATCCACCGAGCCTGTTAGCTACATGTCAGCTGATCAAATGAGCCGACGTGCTGGGAAATATGCGGGCTCGCCACGTGAGCCTGCATTTAAGGGCTCTTCTCCACTTGCGATTTCTATGTGCGAGTGCGATCCGATAGAAAATCGGATCGCACTCGCACCAGTGTTAATCAATGAGGCCGTGTCCTCTTGCTAAATGTTTTACGGCACGTCTCGTGCTCTCGGTGAAATCGCAGCATGCTGCGATTTCACCGAGTCTCAGCTCTCGCTCCCCCATGCAATCCTATGGGAGCGAGAAAAAATCAGAATCCGAGTGGCATGCGCATGTCATACAGATGTCATACGCATGTTACACGGATCCTTGACACTTGCATACCGCGTCAGACTGGCTACCGGAGGAATCTCCAGTAATACCAGGCCTGGCCGCGGTTACATGCACTGAACTCCGGAGCTGTCCAGAGCTCCAGAGTGCAGCCTGAACAGCGAGCGCCGAGTGATTGATTCCCCAGCGATTGCTGTTCAGTTCAGCACAGCTGCAGACAGACCGGGCTGTGACAGCTCCGGGGTTCAGTGCAGGTAACTGCGGCCAGACCTGGTATTACTGGAGATTCCTCCGGTAGCTAGTCTGACGCGGTATGCATAAACACTCAATTGTCAATTGTTTTTGCCATTTGGGTTTTGCACTGCAAAGCTGAGTTTTTGACCAAAGTTCTGCAACAAAAAGGCTGCAGTTTGAACTGCATAGTGCGGACAAGAAACCCAAATTCCCATAGACTTTGCTTGAAAAGCAGAACACAACCATTTTGGCATTAAACGCTGCAGTTGAAAAAGCAGCAAAAAAGCAGGTAAAAAGCAGGTAAAAAGCAACGTGCGGACATAGCCTTATGCAGTTTTGATAGAATTGTTGTTTTTTTCTCAAGTAGATGTACCAGAGCTAGGACTTCTGGGCTGGTAATAACTCGGCCCACAGCCCTGACTAGCAGGTTCCTGTGAATAACAGAAAAATAAACAGCCCAGCACATCAATTCATATTTATTATTTCATCATTTTTATATTTGTTAAATTCCATCAATTCATATACAAGTTCATTTATAATCACAACTGTTAATAAAATTAAACAATTGTGTCATGTCCCGCACGTTATCACTCTGCAATATGACCAGATCAAATCCGCAATGTAGGTATTCAGCATAGATGACCGGTGTGCACCAAAGTGCTACAAAAAACTCCATTGGACTACAGAGAAGGTTTGACGACAAAGAAAACACACACAAACCTGTATAGCAAGCTTCAGCAGTAAATTTTCGGCGTAGGTACTCCATGTGTACCTTAGTGCTACAGCATGTAGCAGAGCCGCTGACTGACGATAAGGGACATACACCTGTGGCACAGTTGCGTCAGTGTGCCGTAGGTGTATGGATGATTTTTCGGGCGCTGTGCCCCTTCATTATGTTCTTACACGTTCTACTTACACTATGAACTGTTTTAGGCAGAGCACAATAAAGTCCTCAAGGCTGAGGAGTGTTTGAGCACAATAGCATTCTCAAAGAGCAGATTGTCTCTTCAAAATGGAAAATGTCAGGAACTCTAGTGCCACCTGCTGGAAGTAGTAATCCTAAGGCTATGTGCGCACTAGAAAAGTGATTTTTCTCAAGAAAATTTCTTGAGAAACTTCCGGGAGTTGAAGATTACCGCACCTGTGGTAAAAAACTGCACCAAATCCGCGGGAAAAACGCATGCGTTTTTGCCGCGTTTTTTCCGCAGGTTGGTCCCTGCGTTTTTTTTATGCTCAACAGAAATAAATAATATAGATAATAGATAGATAATCGATAGATAGACAGATAATGGATAGAGGGAAAGATGGATAGATGAATAGATAGATAGATAGATGAGAAAGACCTATAAATGTCCCACCCCCTGCATATTCTAAGCTGGTACCCTTTAGTGACTTTCATGTGGCACTAAAGGGTGCCTAGCATTGTATTTAGCCAAAAAATAAATAAATAATTTAAAAAAAAATGACGTGGTGGTTCCCCCTATTTTTGTAGCCAGCTAGGGTAAAGCAGACGGCTGCAGCCTGCAAACCACAGCTGGCAGCTTCACCTTGGCTGGTAATCCAAAACAGAGGGCACCCCACGCTGTTATTTTACATTAAATAAATAATTTAAAACAAAAAACGTGGGGTCCCCCCCAAATTGGATCACCAGCCAAGGTAAAGCAGACAGCTGGGGTCTGATATTCTCAGACTAGGGAGGTCCACTGTTATTGGACACTCCCCAGCCTAAAAATATCAGGCTGCAGCCGCCCCAGAAGTGGCGCATCCATTAGACCTGCCAATCCTGGCGCTTCGCCTCAACTCATCCCGTTGCCCTGGTGCGGTGGCAAACGAGGTAATATATGGGGTTGATGCCAGATGTATAATGTCACCTGACATCAAGCCCTTGGGTTAGTGATGTCACGCGTCTATCAGATACCTGACATCACGAACCCAGTCAGTAAGAAATATAAAATAGACAACAAAAAAAGTTTTAATTGAAAAAAAACACTCCCCACATTCCCTCTTTCACCAATTTATTGATAAGAACAATCAATTCCACGTCCGGCGTAATCCAATAAGGGGGGGCGTCCCGCGGCGATCCATACCATAGTCGCTGTCCCAGTCCATGAAGAACAGAATGTTCCCCATTGGCTGGGAGAGCAATGCAGTGACCTGAGCTAACATCAATAGCCCAGGTCACTGCAGGGGATGACGAGCGCTGCTGTCAGGAGGATACATGAGATCATTACCTGCTGTGATGATCTCCTACAGTCCTGTCATCAGCGCTGTCACTGCCTTCTATGCCCGTTGCGTTGTCAGCAGTATCGCGAGAGCCCGTGACGTCACCGCTAGTGACAGTCTCGGGCCGCTTGCGAGACAGGCATAGACAGCAGTGACCGCGGTGACGTCAGCAGTGCAGGAGATCGTCACAGCAGGTAATGATCTCATCTCACCTCCTGACAGCAGCGCTAGGCATCCCCGCGGCTGCACGCACTGCTGTGTGTCAGTGTCTGCTTGCGCTGCAGGGTGACAAGCTGCTGACACTGTGGGCAGACACTGACACTGCTGTGCGTGCAGCGGTGGGGCCAGAGCGGGACACAGACTGCACGGGCACCCGCCGGACGTCACACGGAAGTGCTTCTGTGCGGCGTCCAGGGAGTGTGACGTGTGTGTTTACATTGCTCCGCTTCCTCTTCCTGGCATAATGACATCACATCCTGCAAAACCGCAGGGAGCGATGAGCATTACCGCAGGTAAATCGCGGCTATACTGGGGATATACCGCACATCATTTGCTACCTGCGGTATACCCCCGGAATTTCGCGATTACATTACAGTGAATGGAATGAAATACCGGGGGTATTCCGCAGGTACCTGCGGAAAAGAAGTGACATGCACATTTTCTCATGACATTTCAATCTTCACAAAGAATTTTCTTGAGAAAAAAACGCAGTGTGCACACAGCTATTGTTTTTCCCATAGGTTTTGCTGGGAAATGTCTGCAGAAAGATTTCAAAGATTTCTCAAGAAATTTCCGCAGCAAAACTGTGGGTAAAACGGCCTAGTGCGCACATAGCCTAAAAGTCAATATCGACCCTTTAACAAGCCTTCCCACATAACTTAGGATAAAAGACAAAGCAGGCACTGTGGCCCGGATTCACCATTGCTGTTTTTACACTTTTCTGGAATAATTTGTTCTTTTTAAAGGCAATAGAATTTGCACCTTATTTTCTATGGTGGTTTTTTTTTTACCACTATTTAAGTTATTTTTTCATTTACGACTTTGCTTATCCAGATGTTTTAGGCCCCCTTCACACGTCCGTGAAACACGTCCGTGTTTGGTCCGTTTCCGTATGTACCGGAGACACGGCCAAACATGCACCAATGTTAATCTATGTTTGAGGGCACACGTGCGTTATTTCATAATGTCCGTGTTCGTGATCCGTATGTGTTTCCGTTTTGCACGGAAGCATGTCCGTTTTCTGCACGTAACACGCACACGTGGACACCATGAAAATCAATGGTTATGTGCGCACAATACGTGACACGGATGCATCTCTGTATGCTCCGTGTACGTTTTGTTATTTTTTCTAGCGATGTCGGTCATTCTTTCTTTTCCTGTCTATGTCGGTCAATCTCCCTCAGTCCGTCGGTCGGTCTCTCTGTCTTGTCTGTCCCTCCCTCGCTGTCTGTCGGTCAGTCTCCCCCCTCTCTCATACTTACCGATCCCCGATCACCAGCGCGGCGCTACATGGCTGTTCACTAAACTCCGGCGACTTTTCCTCTTTTGAAAAAGCCGGTCGCTCATTAAACAATCTCGTATTCCCTGCTTTCCCCGCCCACCGGCGCATATGATTGGTTGCAGTTAGACACTCCCCCACACTGATTGACAGCTGTCTCACTGCAACCCCCGGCGGCTGTGATTGGTTGCAGTGAGACAGCTGTCAATCAGCGTGGGGGCGTGTCTAACTGCAACCAATCATACGATGGTAAACCTTGAGGGGTTTAACATGAAAAGGGACACACGCGGCACCACTCTAAATGTAGTAGTTCAAAAGCATAAAAAATGATTAAGAAATGTGCATAAATTGCACTCACCTTGTTTCAAGTTAGGTCAAACCCAAAGATCCCTTTAGGATCAATCTCCACAATCTCTGTGCTGATCTGCTGCTCACTAGGATTTGATACACTGTGAAATCACCTCCACAGAAAACTGGTAAATTGAAGTGCTTGAAAAATCCTTTAAATCCAAAAAAACATGGCGCTGATCCCCAAATGTATTATATGAGAGGAATTTTTATTCGGCTACTATAAAATATTACCGTACATCTGATATAATACATTTGGGGATCGGCGCCACTTTTTTTGGATTTTAAGGATTTTTCAAGGACTTCAATGCAACCAATCATAGGCGCCGGTGGGCGGGGAAAGCAGGGAATACGAGATTGTTTAAAGAGCGGCCGGCTTTTTCAAAAGAGGAAAAGCCGCCGGAGTTTAGAGAACAGCCGTGCAGAGCCGCGCCGGTGATCGGGGAACAGTGAGTATGCGAGAGGGGTACTCCATTCAGTCACTCTGGTGATTAGCGGTCACCGGTGAGTCCTTCACGGGTGACCGCTAATCAGGACGCGACACAGACAGAGCCGCGGTATGACAATGAAGTCGGGTGAGGTTCACCCGAGTTCATTCTCTACGCGCGACTCTGTCTGCCGTCAGCGGGTATGTATCTACGACATTGTGCATCACAAACACGCATAAATTCCCACGGACAACACATACACATGTCAGTTTTTTCTCCCACGCATAAACGGACAACCAACACGCACACATGCCTAGCATACGGCATTCACACAGATGGCACACGAACACAAAAAAAAGACACAAAAACGGAAAACGGACCCGAAAAACGGACCTAACACACGTGCGTGTTTTTTCATGGACGTGTGAAGGGGGCCTTAGACAGATTCATGCAATGTCAAAATGTCTTATTTTTTCGCACATCTCCTTCCAGTTTACCCCTGGAAGAAGCTTCTGGAGGAGTTTTCAATTTGGCGCATGTTTGAGACTTTTCAAATCATTTCCGACTTTTGGTGCTGAAAAGTCACAAGAAACCGTTAAAGGCAAAAATAAAGAACATTTTTATTTTGCAGATTCATAAACCACATTAGACTAATCGATAAACCGCAAGTCCTATTTTGAAGAATGTGTGGGAAAAAAGCAGCTTCCACAAGACATAAAAATGATTTCAATAAATCCTATACAATAAATTGGGCCCTTTATTTGTCGACATGCGTTTCAGGGTGTTTGCCTTAACTCTCCTCATGTCTTTCCTTGTCAAGAGTGCCAAAGAGTATAAGGAGACAAACAGGCCGAGCAATGGTTCCTCTGGGAAATTTAAAAGAACCTGTTGCCTACTCACTTGCGGTGCGGTCAGGTTCAATGGGCATCGCTGATCTTGACCCAGTGCCTCCTCTCTGCTTGCGATCACCATCCTCCTTGCTTTGTGTGAATGACGCATTCCTACATCATCCACAGAGTGTCCTCCTGCACACTTCTCTCTGTCCTGCTGCGGGCAGAGCAAAGTACTGTAGTGCACAGGGGAAAGGTCAAAGAACACCTTTGCATGCGCACTATAATACTTTGATCTGCCCTCAGAGAGAAGTGAGCATGCACGAGAGTGCAATGGAGCACACTCTGTGTGTGACGTAGGATGCATCATCCACACGAAGCAGGGTAAGAAGATGGCAATCGTAAGAAAATAGGAGGCGCCTGGTCAAGATCAGTGACATCCATCGGACGGGACCGCCCCACAGGTGAGTAGGTGACAAGTTCTCATTAATATGCAGATTGTGTCTTCAGAAAGGAAGAAGACTTCAACTCTAGTGCCACGTATTGCATGTACCAAATAAAGTATCTGGTTTGACTTGTTACTTAAAGAGAATCTGTCACCACTTTGATCTTTTTAAACTGTTAATAGGGGCATACAGGTTATACAATGATGAAAAAATCCATACCTGTATGTCTCATATCAGATGCCTTCTTGTGGAAAAATCATCTTTTATCACTTTATGTAAATGAGCTGTTCCAGGCTATGGGGCGGATGCTGCTTGAAAGATAACTCCGCCTCCAGTGCTTATTTTAAATAAAAGGGGTGTTACCAGTGTGAGACAAGTAACTGACACAGAAGAGGAGAAATTAAACTTCTCTTCTTTCAAACACATTTTTTGCAGCTCCCTGAGCTCTGCTTCATTGCAACAATGTTGCAACACTGTCTGTGAATTGGAGGCTGAAGCTGAGAGGAACCTGCAAGTGTCATTTAGGGTGCGATCACACGAGCCACATGGCTCGCACGACTATCAGATCACATCACCCGGCACGGCCGCACACTCTCCTCACAGGAGCGAGTTGGCTGCATGTATTTCTATGCAGCTGAGACGCTTCTGTCCGGATGCTGTGCGGCCGTGCCGGGTGATGCGATCTGATACTCGTGCGAGTCATAACGGCTTGTGTGAGCATACCCATATAATCACACACAGCTCTGTAGTGAAAGGGGGGAGCCAGCACGATCTGAAAGTGGCATGCATCATATAAAAAGTGCAAATTCACAGATTTTGTACTATAATACAAAATGAGATTTTTAGCAAATAATTGATAATTTTTTGAGCCACCCCTGCCACGTCACGACAAATCTCAATAGGGGGGTCCTAATTGATACTATGTATTTCATGTGCCATACGGCCTGCTAGATAAATTAAAAGCAGAACCATATACTGAAGCACACATACCTTTAACATATATATCAGGGCCGGCTCCAGGTTTTTGTGGGCCCTGGGCGGAAGAGTCTCAGTGGGCCCCATCCACACACAGACACGCACATATACAGATACATTCACATGCAGGCATATGTACATAGTTGAAGACAAACTCACAAAATTACTTATAAACAGACAAATCTATACAGAGTCATATACAGTGACATACATAGATACACATCGTACATGCATACAGACACATTCCCGCTTGTCTCCATCCAGCTCCTCCTGGGCATGTGGCTGTGCTGCATGATGGTCGTCACTATCAGACATGGCCGCATACAGTGCACACTGACACTGCTGTGTATACATCACAGGTGGGGCTGGGGGCTACAATATATACATCACAGGAGGAGCAGGGGGGCATAGACACACACAGCTCTGGGGGGCCCGAATACACAGCCACACAGCTCTGGGGGGCCAGGATATACCTCTCGGAGGGGGGGAACCCATACACCTCACTGGGTCCATAAAGTGGGGGGCGGGGACTCAGGGCACATACAGATCGGGTAGGGCGCAGGGGTGTAGAACATACCGCTGAAAATTACTGGTGGAGAGGGGGCCCACACAGCGCCGGAGGGCAGTGCTGTGCTGAGGTCGCTGGCTGGCACTGCGCCTCCTTCATCTGTGCTGTGGGACTGGAGCAGGAAGCCACACGGTAGCTCCGCCCACACATGAAGTTCAAACCAGGAGGATGCAGCACCTTAAATGGACGGCAGCCTCAGTTTCCTGCGAGGACTGCCGTCCCCGGCACTCGCGAGTGGGCCCCCCGGCTGTCCAGGGCCCCGGCATTTGCCCGGGTTTGCCGGGTGGTGACGCCGGCCCTGCTATATATAACCGCTTCCATGTCGCAAAAAGAGGCAACTGCGGATAAAAGGTAGCCCAAATCCCAGCATGTGCAGCAGACCCCTCACATACCAGGACAATGTCAGAACTGACCATCACAGTGCCAGACCAGCAACCATAAATAATTGTCCTGGTATGTGAGGCGTCTGCTGCACATGCTGGGACCTGGGCTGCTTTTTATCCACAGTTGCCTCTTTTTGCGACATGGAAGCGGTTATATATAGATTACAGGTATGTGTGCTTCAGTATATTATGGTTCTGCTTTTAATATATCGATGAGGTCGCATGGCACATGAAATACATAATATAGAGTAGGACCCGACTATTGAGATTTGCTGTGACGTGGCAGGAGTGGCTCAAAAAATTGATCAATTATTTGCTAAAAATCTCATTTTGTATTATAGTACAGTTGGAATAAATCTGTGAATTTGCACTTTTTATAGGATGCATGTGTACCGCCCCGGGGCTCGGCCGTCTGCCGAGCCGCTCGGATCTGTGCTCGTCGGTAGGTGGCTCGAGCTCCTCGCGGACCCGGGGGTCACGTTGCTCTGAAAGGGGGTTGGCGTTACATGCAGGGACTTTATTGGGGAGGTCCACGGCCGGAGCCGTGGTTGTTTGTAAGGGGGAATTTGAGTTTGTGACGCCACCCACGGGTTGTGGTGAATGGATGGACACCACCGCTACCGTTGACTAGGCTCCCGGGGACGGTGTTCCGCAGCTTGGTGTTAACCCCTCCGTGGGCAGGGGTGATGGTCCCGGGGCCCGAGGGGGTCGCTGTAAATTGTTGGTGTAGGGCAGTGGTGATGCGGTGCGGCGCAGTGCTCGGCCCGAGGGCACTGGTGTACTCACTATCACAGATACGCTGGAGTCTCTGGTAAACCAAACAAGATGGTGGACGGTGCCCGCAGCCGGCTGCGTTTCTCCCCTTTTTCTCGGGCGGGTGGTTGCCTCCTTTCTCCTGCACCTTTTTGTGTTTGTGTTCGACTGCCTACGCCTCAGCGACGGTACTCCGCTCCCCAGCTGGATGTGTGCTGAGGAACCCGTTTGCCTGCAGACGCTGGCCCTTTGGATCTCTATGCCTTGGCGGTGGCTTTCCATCCTTGTTGGGGTGGGCTGTTGTCTTCAGTCAGGCCTTGGATGGGAAGGGACCTCAAGTCCAGTCCTCAATCAGTTGATTTGACTCAGCCCAGTTGTTTCTGGGCCTCGTACTGGGTCTGAGTACCCCTCCTGGTGCTTCGGTTTCCAATCGGTTCCCCGGTTCGGTACCGGTGGGCCACCGCCCGTCCCCGGTCCCACCGGCTGTAATCCCAGCTCCTGCAGGCGGCCACCACCGTCTGCCTCCTGGCCACAGGGTGTCTGGGCTACGACCCGGACCCCTGACAGACGTTCTCCTCTTTCCTGTCACTCTCCCTACTCCTCTCCTTCCTCTCCCTTTCACTCCCCAACGGGAACTCCTCTGTTTTTTCTGCGTCAGGGTCCTCCGAATTCCTCGGTGGGCGGAGCCAACCGCCTGGCTCCCCCCACCTGGTGTGTACGTCAGAACCTGAGAGGGGTGACTCAAGGTTTTAGGTTGGCTGATGGTACCCTTTTTAGGGGAAGGGTGTTGTGCGGGGGCCTAACTGTGACTACCTGGCTAGTCCAGGGCGTCACATTCCCCCTTGGTTTAATGAAGACCATCTGCGGGCTGCCCATCTACCATCGGTTTATTTTGTTTTCTGAAAAAAGATAAAACGGAACAGGTACAAGTATACTAACTTTTCACAAATTAAGCATTTTTCTGTAGAAACGTCCCTTACGGGAGGCACATACTTTAACGTTGCAAACTTCAACATTTTTATTAATAACGGGAACGGCACTGGGTCCTTTAGTCACCCACCCAAGCAAACCTGAACCTTGATGCTGCCCCGAAGAAACGGGCAGCACCTCTTTTCCCCAGTCCAGGAACGGGCCCACGTGTTGCTCTATGGACGGGTACGGAACTCCACAGTTGCAGTCTCTCAGGGGCCCCACGTCCAGTGGACCCCAGACCCGGAGGGTTGTCACCGGTTGCAGTGGTGACGGGGCCTCGGCCTCCTCTGTCGCAGGCCCTTCCTCCAGTCTGCCTCTCCGGAGGCTGCGGGACGGGACAGGCCGGTCAAAGGTCTATTTACAAACGGGACTTCACTGCCGATGCAGCCTCCTCCAGCCACTTTCCCCTGTCCACCACAGGGCTGCACGGGTCCCCAATGCCACATTCACTCACGGTGACACTGTCTAGAAAGACCCCGTCCTCCACTGCCTGCAGTGCGGGTACGATAGACCGGACTCTACTCATGGAAACTGTCCTCGCTCCTCACAACTACCTGCCGTCTTCCACTAGGGGCTCCGACCCCTGATGGCGCCCACTGGGACTCCAACCGCAGCGGCGTTCAACAAGTCGGGCAGGGTCCAGCTCATTCCACCCGGCGTACCGGATGGCGTCCCCCAGGAACATGGGGACGTTCAACAAAGGAACACGGGATTTCGTAGCAGCGGGTCCTTAAAAACATTTAAAACTTGTAAAACTTGCAACTTCAGGGCGGCTACCACCGCAGGGGACCGTACTGGCCGACGGTCTGACGATCAATTGGGCTCCCCATCCAGGTGCAGTATTTCCCTGGGCTGTAAACTTCCAGCGGGAACGGCGGCGGGGGCAGCGTACACGGCACTCCTTCCTCCATGAGTTGTACTACCTCGGGCTCACTGTTCACGGTACTGGCGGGCTCCAGCTCCCAGCTGATGAGGGACGACATGGGGGTCTGCGTGGCTTTATCCCGGCGCTGCACGGCTGCGACGGCCCTCTGCTTATGGGCCCACACCACGGCAACCATCCTCCGTACCTCCGCTTTCCAGTCGAGCACCTGCTGCAAACTTTGCGCCCTCACCTTCACACAGAATCGACCCAGCTCCCGCTCCAACCAGGCAGTGGTTCCAGCGGGGAGCTCACCCGGGCCACAGTCCTCATCCTTAAAGGCTACTCCACCTCTGCTCCTTCTGGGTCCCGCCGCTCCAGCAGCAGGCGCCTCTCCGCTCCCATCCGGGAACGCCGACATCTTTCCATCTGTTCCCCCCCGTGGTCTTTTCGGGGCACTCTGCTCTCTTTCTGCACCGCTCTGTTCTCTCTGCTCTTCCAGGCTATGGGGCAGATGCTGCCTGGAAGAGAAGTCTGTCTCCAGAGCTTATTTTAAATAAAAGGGGCATTACCAGTGTGATGTGTGATGGCTGCTATCTGCTGTCACTACAGAGAAAGGGGGGAGCCAGCACGATCTGAAAGTTGCATGTGTGACGCCCTGGACTAGCCAGGTAGTCACAGTTAGGCCCCCGCACAACATTCTTCCCCTAAAAAGGGTACCATCAGCCAACCTAAAACCCTGAGTCACCCCTCTCAGGTTCTGACGTACACACCAGGTGGGGGGAGCCAGGTGGTTGGCTCCGCCCACCCAGGAGTTCGGAGGACCCTGAGGCGGAAAAAACAGAGGCGTTCCCGTTGGGGAGTGAAAGGGAGAGGAAGGAGAGGAGTAGGGAGAGTGACAGGAAAGAGGAGAACATCTGTCAGGTGTCCGGGTCGTAGCCCAGACACCCTGTGGCCAGGAGGCAGACGGTGGTGGCCGCCTGCAGGAGCTGGGATTACAACCGGTGGAACTTCGATGACATTTCTGAGCTGGTATCTGAAAAAAAATCCAGCTTTCTCCACCCCTTAATAGCTGGCCATCAAACACCTCTTTCCTCATCACCCATGACATATCTGTCATAAGAATAAGGAATTTCAATTAAGAGTAAGTGTAAAACTATTAAAGCATGTGCTTAGATGTTAAGATTAAAAGGAACCTGTCACCAGATTTGGCGACTATAAACTGCAGCCACCACCAGTAGGTTCTTATATACAACATTCCACAATTCTCTATATAAGAGCCCAGGCCGCTTTGTAAAACAGAAGAAAAACACTTTTATTATACTCACCCATGGGGCAATTTGGTCTGATGGGTGTCACTGCTCTCTGGTCCGGCGTCTCCACTCTGCTGTGATCTCCATCCTCCTTCTACTCAGTCCCGTGTGAATAACGCGTCTATATCATCCACACAGCCCGGCACACTTTCATTTGTCCTGCTGAGGGCAGATCAAAGTACTGTAATGCGCAAGCATGAGAAAAGGTTAAAGACCGCCCGAGCATGCGCACTAAAATACTTTGATCTTCCCTCAGTAGAGCAGATCAAAGTGCGCCTGCGCAGGACCGAAATGCCGGCCTGTGTAGATGACATAGGACACGTCATGCACGCGGGCCTGCGAAACAGGATGGCCATCGCAAAACAGAGAGAGCGCCGGACTGGAGAGCAGCGACGTCCATCGGACCGGACCGCCCCCCCTAGGTGAGTATTATAAAAGATGTTTTTTATACAGAGCGGCCTGGGCTCTTATATACAGTATTCTAGAAGGCGGTATATAAGAGCTCACTGGTGGTGGCTGCAGCTAATAGTTGCCAAATCTGGTGATAGGTTCCCTTTAAAAGTATTTAAAAAAAAAAAAAATCCGGCCTCCTCATCTCCCCTTAATAGCCAGCCATCACACACCTCTTTCCTTATCACCCATGACAGATCTGTCATAAGGATAAGGAAATTCAATTACCAGTAAATGTAAAACATTCATAGGCATGTGATTAGATGTTATGATTAAAGAAATAAAAAAAAAATCCGGCCTCCTCATCTCCCCTTAATAGCCGGCCGTCACTCACCTTTGTATTTTCCCCTTGCGCAAAACAGCACTAGAAGCTGTGCTATCAGGAGCATGGGGAAATCCACTTACTGGTAAGTATAAAAAGTGTTACACATGCCTATGTAATATAGCACAGATGTTATAGCGCTTACTTACCACCAGCTGCTGGATGGATCTGCTGGCTTCTTCTCTTGTTCCTCCTGGTATCTTTCATCCCAGTCTGTTGTCATCAGAATAATGGAGGTCTCCATCCATGCAGTGGTCCATGGTGATGTTAGATAGTCAATCTCCTGGTTTCTTCTCATGGTCTTATTGAGACACAGGTACATATTTTTCTTACTTCAATGACATTTCTGAGAAAAAAAAAAATCCAGCCTTCTCCACCCCTTAATAGCCGGCCATCACACACTTCTTTCCTCATCACCCATGACAAATATGTCATAAGGATAAGGAATTTCAATTAAGAGTAAGTGTAAAACTATCATAGGCATGTGCTTAGATGTTAAGATTAAAAGGAACCTGTCACCAGATTTGGCGACTATACACTGTAGCCACCACCAGTAGGTTCTTATATACAGCATTCCACAATACTGTATATAAGAGCCCAGGCCGCTCTGTAAAACAGAACAAAACACTTTTATTATACTCACCCATGGGGCGGTTTGGTCCGATAGGTGTTGCTACTTTCTGGTCCGGCATCTCCTCCTTCTATTCAGCCCCGTGTGAATGATGCGTCTACGTCATCCACACAGATCGGCACACTTTGATCTGTCCTGCTGAGGGCAGATCAAAGTACTGTAATGCGCAGACATGAGAAAAGGTTAAAGACCGCCCGAGCATGCGCACTAAAATACTTTGATCTTCCCTCAGTAGAGCAGATCAAAGTGCGCCTGTGCAGGACCGCAATGCCGGCCTGTGTGGATGACATAGGACGCGTCATGCACATGGGTCTGCGAAAGAGGATGGCCATCACAACACAGAGAAAGGGCCGGACTGGAGAGCAGCGACGCCCATTGGACAGGACCGCCCCCCTAGGTGAGTATTATAAAAGATGTTTTTCATGTTATACAGAGCGGCCTGGGCTCTTATATACAGCATTCTAGAAGGCGGTATATAAGAGCTCACTGGTGGTGGCTGCAGCTAATAGTTGCCAAATCTGGTGATAGGTTCCCTTTAAAAAAAAAAAAAATCCGGCCTCCTCATCTCCCCTTAATAGCCGGCCATCACACACCTCTTTCCTCATCACCCATGACATATTTGTCATAAGGATAAGAAAATTCATTTACCAGTAAATGTAAAACTTTCATAGGCATTTGATTAGATGTTATGATTAAAGAATTGAAAAAAAAAATAATCCGGCCTCCTCATCTCCCCTTAATAGCCGGCCATCACTCACCACTGTATTTTCCCCTTGCGCAAAACAGCACTAGAAGCTGTGCTATCAGGAGCATGGGGAAATCCACTTACTGGTAAGTATAAAAAGTGTTACACATGCCTATGTAATATAGCACAGAAGTTATGGTGCTTACTTACTGTGAAGCCCCACAGGTGTAGTGTCGGTGCATTACCTTCAGGGACTCCACTCGGCTGGATCTGTCTGGTCACAGGTAGGAGATCTTCTTCTTGTCGTGACGCCACTCTCAGAATTGCGGTCAGTGGGGACCGCCACTGCAGGTTGAGGGTCGCCTGGGACTGATGGTGGGTGCAGTCAGTTGGGATAGCCTCCTGAGAGTGAGGCAAGCCCCAGGGCCCGGTGTAGGTGCGTAGTACCACAAGGCGCAGAATGACTCAACACAGGCAGGATGTCTTTCAGGGTTTTTACTCACAGTTGATAGGGTGAGTAACCCGGGCGTAGCTGGGATGAACCAAGTGGAAACCAGGTGTCCTTCAGGCTGACTTGTGAGGGTGACTACTAACTCGCCTTCCTTAGCCCTTGGTGGTTTGGGGTAACCCCGACTTTGAGTCCCTATGGGGGTCACCCAGGGAAGATGCTGAAGCCTCTCTCCCCTTCGTTTGCCGTTTGCTTGTCGCCTGGACCAGGCCACTCCAGCTGCTTGCCTCCTGTGACCTATGGGCCCTAACTGTGGCTACGTGGCTGCGGCTTTTGTAGTGTTGTGGCGTGGGCTTTGAGAGCCCCACACCGGCAGGTTTAGCAAAAGAAAGCTGGATCTATCTCCGCTTCGGGATCTGCCGCCCGTTTGGGCCTGGTACTCTCTAGCAGTCTCCTTACTTCCCACTCCGTGCTCTCTCTTTAGCTGAAGATGGATTTCGGGTAGCCCTCCTAGTTGACCGTTCTCCCCCGTCAGTAGCCACTGCGCGGGCGCTGTCAGACTGCACAGCCCCAGGGATCTGCTCCTCACTCGAGCTCCCTGGACTCTACACTGCTCTGGCTCACTGCCCCTCCTCTCCTGTTCTTGCCTACGCCACCTAGCAACCAGACTCTCTTACCACACCCCTTGAGAGGAGATGGAGGCTTTTGGCCCCCTCCACTATTCCAGTGAAGGTGAAGGCTTTTCCCCCTCCTGGGATCCCCAGGGGTCCTCTCATGGGTACATGTGTGAGACCTGATCACTATGCGCCTGTGTACCACACCCCGGTCAGCCTTCTGGATTACCTGTGTTGTACTGTTCCCAGCATGGGTGCAGTACTCAGTGGTGCCTGACCAGGTCAGGGGCGCCACATTCCCCCTTAGTTATCACCAGCACGTCCTCGGGCTGCAAGACAACATTTTAAAATGCATAAAACATTAAAACATGTAAAACATTTTTAAAAGCACCAGGTACCATACATCACCACCCTCCACCCACAAGTCCGTTAACCCACCCAAAACCCTCTCACGTTGGCCGCGACTTCAGCCACTTCTGGCAGGATGTAGAGGCGGCTTTCATGGTCTGGTGGTCTTCAGGGTATACCTGGCCTGGTGGATCCGCGCCTTCAGCCTCTTCTGGCAGGATGTAGAGGCGGCCTCCACAGTTGGTGCTGACCAGGTACCCTCTTTGTGGTGGAGAGCCAGGCCCCATAAACAGGCATGCTCTCTGGTCGCAGGCGAGCCAAGGCCCTATATACGGACGGGCTCCTCCTGGTTGCAGACGAGCCAAGCCCCTAAACAGGCTGACTCTGGTGGTGGTGGTGCCCTTTTGGTGTAACTATTTACACTGCGAGAGTTTGTGGCTATAGCCAGTTCATAGCCTTAAGGTTTATTTCTCACAATAGTTTATGTGGGCACATTCTTGAACTTTAAAACGTTGCAAAACAAACTTTCCAAACTGGTCAAAACTTGCTGTACTTTACTTAAACTTAGGCGGATTCCTCTTCACCAGGGCTTGGGCCTGTAGGGCTGCGGCACCTGTTGGTTTCTTGACCTTTTTCCTCATCTGTAGTGGTCTCATCATTAGGTCTTTGGTCTTTTCTTTCTTTATTACTGTCTTTCCTTTCTTCTTTGGGACATGGTACTACATCTAGCGCGTACCAGCCTCTTTCGCCTTGATGCAGGGTAAACTGTACGGAGTCTCCCATTTTTAAGTTTCTGCCAGGGTGTCCTCTGGGCAGATGAGCTCTCACATCTCTCCGATTGACAAAAATACCTTCTTTTATACCAGGTGCTACGATGAACCCATATTCTGACTTGAGGCTGAAGTCCTCCACTACTCCTCTGCAAAGGGGTCCTCTGGCCTGGGCTTTGGCTCTTCTCAGGAACCTTTTTTCTTGTAGGTCTCTGGCCGTAACTTCTCTCTGCTCTGGGGATGGCGGTGCAGGGGAAAACTGAGTTCTGCTGCGGCGCTGTGTCTTGCGGGCTGGATTCTGCGAAGTGCAGCTTACAAGCTCCCAGGTGAGGCTTTGGGGCAGATCTTCCTCAGCAGAAGGTGTCAGGTCTTCCTCGTCCCAGCGGGAATACGGCAGCATCTCTGGCTCGGGGCATGGATCCACTGCTGGTGGCTCCTGAGTCAGCTCCTCAGTTTCCTGGCCTCCTCTCCCCCTTAGTTCTTCTTGGCACTCCTTTGGTGGCGGTGCTGGGGATGAACTTCCTTCAACAGGCCCAGGCGGGGGACTCTTTGGCGTGGTTGCTGCAGGGGTTGCCGGAATCCTCTTGGGGGTGTGCGGAGGGAGCATGTACTGGTCCACCAACCATTGTGGAAACTTGACCTCCATGTCAGCCTTCAGCTGCCAGTATGCGGGGTCCTCCCCCAGCGTGGGCTTTCCAGCAGGGACCTCTTTGGACTGGGGAGCGGTGTCTGCTCTGGCCTTGCAGGCCGGGGTAAGTGGTGATGCAATCTCTTGGCGGGCCGTGCCCTGTATGGCGGCGGCCTGGTCTTGGCGGGCCGCGCTCGGCATGGCGGCGGCCTGGTCTTGGCGGGCCGCGCCCTGTATGGCGGCGGCCTGGTCTTGGCGGGCCGCGCCCTGTATGGCGGCGGCCTGGTCTTGGCGGGCCGCGCCCTGTATGGCGGCGGCCTGGTCTTGGCGGGCCGCGCCCTGTATGGCGGCGGCCTGGTCTTGGCGGGCCGTGCTCGGCATGGCGGCGGCCTGGTCTTGGCGGGCCGCGCCCTGTATGGCGGCGGCCTGGTCTTGGCGGGCCGCGCTCGGCATGGCGGCGGCCTGGTCTTGGCGGGCCGAGCAGGGCATCGCTGCGGCGACCGGGGCTTGGCGGGCCGAGCAGGGCATCGCTGCGGCGGCCGGGGCTTGACGGGCCGAGCAGGGCATCGCTGCGGCGGCCTGGGCTTGGCGGGCCGCACCTGGCGTGGCTGCGGCCTGGCTCAGCGTCGCCGCGCCGGGCGCCTCTTCAGGGACCGCGGGCGTGGCAGCAGGGGTCGGGGCATCCGGGCCGGCAGGGGTAATACTGGACTCACCCATCGGTGGCAGCATCGGGGTCTGAGTCGTCGCCGTCCGGTCTGGCACTCGTCGTGCGGTTCTCCCTTCATAGGCCTGAACCGCGGCAGCCATCTCCAGAAGTTCCATGCGTTCTTCTCTGATCTGCTCCACGACCCGGGTCTCCAGTCGGTCGCAGAACTGGGCCAGCTCCCGATACCACCAGGCAGCGGAGCCCGGTTCTGGGTTTCTGCGGTCAGACGCCATTTCTTCTGCGCCGTCTTCTGCACGATTTCCCAGCAGTGGACTCGCCGTTGCCTCTAGTAGCAAGCTGTTCAGTTTCCGCTCTGCCTCTTTCAGCAGCTCCTCTCCCAGCAGCAGGCTTGTGGCTCCCTTTCTGTCCCGACGTCTCTGGACGCCTCCGCTCTCTTCACAAGCGAGGTCAGAACTCTGCAGGGGATCTCTGGGTAGCCACACCTCTTCGTGGGCGGTAACTTCTTCCAGCGCGGGCTGCTGTTGTTTTTCAGCGCGCTTTTCATGGTGGCAATATGGCGGCGCTTCCAATTTTTCAAGCGGACCGCCCAGGCACATGGTCACCTGTCTGGACAGGTCTAGTCCTTATCCTGTTCGTGACGCCAGATGTGAAGCCCCACAGGTGTAGTGTCGGTGCATTACCTTCAGGGACTCCACTCGGCTGGATCTGTCTGGTCACAGGTAGGAGATCTTCTTCTTGTCGTGACGCCACTCTCAGAATTGCGGTCAGTGGGGACCGCCACTGCAGGTTGAGGGTCGCCTGGGACTGATGGTGGGTGCAGTCAGTTGGGATAGCCTCCTGAGAGTGAGGCAAGCCCCAGGGCCCGGTGTAGGTGCGTAGTACCACAAGGCGCAGAATGACTCAACACAGGCAGGATGTCTTTCAGGGTTTTTACTCACAGTTGATAGGGTGAGTAACCCGGGCGTAGCTGGGATGAACCAAGTGGAAACCAGGTGTCCTTCAGGCTGACTTGTGAGGGTGACTACTAACTCGCCTTCCTTAGCCCTTGGTGGTTTGGGGTAACCCCGACTTTGAGTCCCTATGGGGGTCACCCAGGGAAGATGCTGAAGCCTCTCTCCCCTTCGTTTGCCGTTTGCTTGTCGCCTGGACCAGGCCACTCCAGCTGCTTGCCTCCTGTGACCTATGGGCCCTAACTGTGGCTACGTGGCTGCGGCTTTTGTAGTGTTGTGGCGTGGGCTTTGAGAGCCCCACACCGGCAGGTTTAGCAAAAGAAAGCTGGATCTATCTCCGCTTCGGGATCTGCCGCCCGTTTGGGCCTGGTACTCTCTAGCAGTCTCCTTACTTCCCACTCCGTGCTCTCTCTTTAGCTGAAGATGGATTTCGGGTAGCCCTCCTAGTTGACCGTTCTCCCCCGTCAGTAGCCACTGCGCGGGCGCTGTCAGACTGCACAGCCCCAGGGATCTGCTCCTCACTCGAGCTCCCTGGACTCTACACTGCTCTGGCTCACTGCCCCTCCTCTCCTGTTCTTGCCTACGCCACCTAGCAACCAGACTCTCTTACCACACCCCTTGAGAGGAGATGGAGGCTTTTGGCCCCCTCCACTATTCCAGTGAAGGTGAAGGCTTTTCCCCCTCCTGGGATCCCCAGGGGTCCTCTCATGGGTACATGTGTGAGACCTGATCACTATGCGCCTGTGTACCACACCCCGGTCAGCCTTCTGGATTACCTGTGTTGTACTGTTCCCAGCATGGGTGCAGTACTCAGTGGTGCCTGACCAGGTCAGGGGCGCCACACTTACCGCCAGCTGCTGGATGGATCTGCTGGCTTCTTCTCTTGTTCTCCTCCTGGTGTCTTTCATCCCAGTCTGTTGTCATCAGAGTAATGGAGGTCTCCATCCATGTAGTGATCCATGGTGATGTTAGATATCCAATCTCCTGGTCTCTTCTCATGGTCTTATTGAGACACAGGTACATAATTTTTCTTACTTCAATGACATTTCTGAGCTGGTAACTGGAAAAAAAAATCCGGCCTCCTCATCTCCCCTTAATAGCCGGCCATCACTCACCTCTTTCCTCTTCACCCATGACATCTGTCATAAGGATAAGGAAATTTAATTACCAGTAAATGTAAAACTATCATAGGCATGTGCTTAGATGTTATGATTAAAAAATTAAAAAAAATTTTAAAAAAATCCGGCCTCCTCATCTCCCCTTAATAGCCGGCCGTCACTCACCATTGTATTTCCCTCTTGCCCAGGACAGCACTAGAAGCTAGTGCTATCAGGAGCATGGGGAAATCCAATTACTGGTAAGTATAAAAAGTGTCACACATGCCTATGACTTGGGGCGCAGATGTTATGGCGCTTACTTACCGCCAGCTGCTGGATGGATCTGCTGGCTTCTTCTCTTGTCCTCCTCCTCGATTCTTTTATCCCAGTAGATGCCTTCAGAGAAATGGAAATCTTCATCCCTGTGGAGGTCCCCGGTGATGTTGGACATTCTATCTTCTGGTCCTCTCTGCATGGTCTTCTGGAGGCTCAGGATCACAGCATGCTCTGATTTTATTGAGCTTATGTCTTGTTGAGGGTTTCCCAGTTGACAAATGAAAACCCTCTAAACATGGCCTGGTCCTCTGGTGTTATAGATAACGGAGCCTCTGCCGCTTCGATCTTTTCAAGCTTAAATGGACGGAACCTGGGATGAAGCTTAGGTGGCTGCAAGAAAATAATGCAGAAGAATGTTGTGATAAAATGATCTGGAATACATTTTCCATCTTCTAGAGCAGTGGTCCCCAATTTTTCCTACTTGGAGACCCACATTCAGCTCTGAAAAAGGGTCATGACCCAAACCCAGACTTCCTCCTTCCCTGGATTAGTGACATCCAATCCTAAATCTCTGAAATTAGTGATGCCAAAATATCAAGTTACCCATTCATAGCTGTTTGCTAAACCTTGCACTAATGCACCAAACTGGCAGTGAGGCACACATCCTGGGCTCTCTACCCACACGTATCCTGAGCCACAGGTTGGGAACCCTTGTCTTGGAAGATAATCTCCCCTACCTTGAAGCACAATCATAATAAGATAAAAAAAATGAATTGAGACTAAAGGCCCCTTTACACACTGAGACTTTCTAGCGATCCCACCAGCGATTCCAACCTGGCCGGGATCGCTACAAAGTCTCTGGTGAGTCGCTGGTGAGCTGTCAAACAGGCAAACCTGGAAAACGACGCAACAGCGATACGGACCTGCAGAACAACCTAGCTAGTCATTGGGGACGTTGTAAAGCAGCCTTTTGAAAGGGAAGTCGCTAACGAAGTCGCTGTAAAGGCCCCTTTACACACTGAGACTTTCTAGCGATCATGCTGCACAGCGGGAAACAAAGGACCAAAGAATGGTCCTGAGAGATGTGTAGTGATCAGCAACTTCACAGCAGGGGCCAGGTCGCTGATGTGTTTCACACACTGCAATGTCGCTGGGGAGGTCGCTATTACGTCACAAAACCTGTGACATTACAGCGATGTCGTTTGCGATGTTGCAGTGTGTAAAGGGGCCTTAAGAGTAAGGCGAATCTTACTTCTTATCTTTGCTTGATGCACCCACAGTGTGGCCAAACACATAAGTGCATCTTCCTGCCTGCTTGTTTTCCCTCTATTTCCACCCTCCCCCTTTTCTTTGATTAACAGTTCTGGCTTCATAGAGCCAGAGAAGGGGTGAAAGAGATGGAAAACAAGCAGGTGGGAAGGTGCATTAAATATTTGACCTCAACATGATGCACAGAGCGCATATACTTGGTTTGTACATTCATTCTCACGTGCCGGAGACACAGGCACACGTAGACCCATTAAAATCAATGTCCCCGTGTGCTCCAAACGTTAACATGTCCGTTTTTCTCCGGCATCACAGGTGTCACACGGAACGCACGGATGTGATCCGTGTGACACGCACCGGAGAAAACACACGTGCCTGTGAAATAAAAAGAATTTCTATACTCACCTTCTCCAGCGCTGCTGTCTCTGCAGCTGCTGGCCCTTGCTTCCAACCCCCATTCATTATGCTCATCTCATATTTACTCCACTGCGGACCGGAAGCAAAAGTAGCGGGGAGTTGGCAGGACCGGAGACCGTAGATCAGCACCACAGACAGCAACGCCAGGGACAGGTGAGCAGAAAGTTCCTGTTCTCCGTGTGTTATCACGGATAACATAAACACGGCACACAGAGGGCAACACGCAGCTTTGACACGTCCGTTAAAAACGTGCGTGATTTACACGGACTTGTGAAAGAGGCCTAAAGGGGTTTTTTTGTAATTCAGAGTCAGGTAACAATTTACTTACCACAGGGATGTATGGTGGGTCCATCCTAAGGGCTTCCACTGAGACCCAATCAATGCGCTGGAAGAATTGATGTTCTCGAATGTTACCATTGACTCCCAATCGCTGGACAGGATCTTCCTGGAGGAGCTGAAAATGAGAAATGACCAACAAACATTATATCCAATATAAAAAAATAAAGAAGATTAGCTGGCACAACTAACACCCTCCGGAGATGCATTCACGCAAACATGACCAGCGGATTATCAGACATAGTGATCTCAGCTTAAGATAAAGCAATAAAATATATGAGCAAAAATAACCAGAAAAAGAATGATAAAAGCGGCCCTCACCACTGGTACGTGAAAAAGATAGCACTTTATTGTGGTCGTATCATGAGGAGAGGAGACAAAAAGATGTAAGTAAGTTACATCAGTTTCGCATTAACTAGGGCTATTCCGGTTCCAGAAGAAGCATAGTTATAGTGAAACAGCGTCTCTTACATTTTTTTGTCTCCTCACGATAGGACCACAATAAAGTGCTGTCTTTCTCACTTATCAGTGGTGAGTGCCGCTTTTATCAGCATTTTTCTTGCTGTTTTTGCTGCAGTAAAAGTTATAACCCAGTGATCACTTCTTTCTGATTGCTGCTCTCCATTGTTAGTTGTCTACTGTGATAGTAAATATTAGCAATATGTAGTGATGAGGGATTGCAATCAATAGATTTCTACTCCTGTTATCACACAACAGGACATTGTAAATGATGCTTAGAAGCCTGGAGATTGTGAGAAAATGGAAGTGTAAGGGCTCATACAGATGAGTGTATACAGTCATGGCCAAAAGTTTTGAGAATGCTACAAATATTAATTGTTACAAACTATACTGCTTAAGTTTTTGTAATGGCAATTTGCATATACTCCAGAATGTCATAAAGAGTGATCAGCTTAACAGCAATTACTTGCAAAGTAAATATTGGGTAAGAAAATGAACTTTAACCCCCAAAACACATTTCAACATCATTGCATTCCTGCCTTAAAAGGAGCAGCTAACATTGTTTTAGTGATTGTTCCAATAACACAGGTGTGGGTGTTGATGAGGACAGGGCTGGCGATCAATCACTCATGATTAAGTAAGAATGACACCACTGGACACTTTAAAAGGAGGCTGGTGCTTGGTATCATTGTTTCTCTTAAGTTAACCATGGTTATCTCTAAAGAAACACGTGCAGCCATCATTGCTCTGCACAAAAATGGCCTAACAGGGAAGAGTATCGCAGCTACAAAGATTGCACTTCAGTCAACAATCTATCGCATCATCAAGAACTTCAAGGAGAGAGCTTCCATTGTTGCCAAAAAGGCTCCAGGGCGCCCAAGAAGGACCAGCAAACGCCAGGACGGTATCTTAAAACTGTTTCAGCTGCGGGATCAGACTACCAGCAGTGCCGAGCTAGCTCAGCAATGGCAGCAGGCTGGTGTGAGTGCTTCTGCACGCACTGTGAGGCGGAGACTGCTTGAGCAAGGCCTGGTTTTAAGGAGGGCAGCAAAGAAGCCACTTCTCTCCAGAAACAACATCAGGGACCGACTGATATTCTGCAAAAGGTACAGGGAGTGGACTGCTGAGGACTGGGGTAAAGTCATTTTCTCAGATGAATCCCCTTTTCGATTGTTTGGGACATCTGGAAAACAGCTTATTAGGAGTAGAAGAGGTGAGCGCTACCACCAGTCTTGTCTCATGCCAACTGTTAAGCATCCTGAAATGATTCATGTGTGGGGTTGCTTCTCAGCCAAGGGAATCGGCTCACTCACAGTCTTGCCTAAAAACACAGCCATGAATAAAGAATGGTACCAGAATGTCCTCCAAGAGCAACTTCTCCCAACTGTCCAAGAGCAGTTTGGCGCCCAACAATGCCTTTTCCAGCATGATGGAGCACTTTGCCATAAAGCAAAGGTGATCACTAAATGGCTCATGGAACAAAACATAGAGATTTTGGGTCCATGGCCAGGAAACTCCCCAGATCTTAATCCCATTGAGAACTTGTGGGCAATCATCAAGAGACGGGTGGACAAACAAAAAACAACAAATTCTGGCAAAATGCAAGCATTGCTATGCAAGAATGGACAGCTATCAGTCAGGATTTGATCCAGAAGTTGATTGAGAGCATGCCAGGGAGAATTGCAGAGGTCCTGAAGAAGAAGGGTCAACATTGCAAATATTGACTTGCTGCATTAACTCATTCTAACTGTCAATATAACCTTTTGGTACTCATATGATTGCAATTATATTTCTGTATGTGATGTAAACATCAGACAAACACAATTAAAAACCAGAGGGCAACAGATCATGTGAAAATATAATTTTGGTGTCATTCTCAAAACTTTTGGCCATGACTGTACATTGGAATTGTGAGCGTATACATTGGAAGTCTGAGTGTATACATTGGAAGTGTGAGCGTATACATTGGAAGTCTGAGAGTAAACATTGGAAGTCTGAGAGTATACATTGGAAGTGTGAGCGTATACATTGGAAGTGTGAGCGTGTACATTGGAAGTGTGAGTGTGACGCCCTGGGCAAGCCAGGGGTCACAGGTCACAACACCACACGCACCCCACATTCCCGGCAGGAACACCAAGCTAACCAAAATCCTTGTTGCCTTCCTCCAGGGGCTGATGTCCACACCAGGGGGTGGGCCAGGCGGTTGGCTCCGCCCACCGAGGAGTTCACAGCCCTGGAGGCGGGAGGAACCAGGAGATAGAGTTTGGAGGAGGAAGTGAGAGGAGTTGAAGTCTAGCTGAGGGCTAGAGTGGAGTTCAAGCTAGGGGAGTCAAGTAGAAGGAAGTAAAAGGAGAGAAGCTGAAGTGACAGAAAAAGTGAGAGTAGTAAAGCCTGAAGTTGGTCCGGGTGTGTGCCCAGGACTGTGACAGCAAGGTCAGCAGACGGCGGTGATAGTCTGCAGGGGGACTGCTCGGAGGTTGCTGGAAGGACCGCGGACGGGTGGTGACCCGGCGGTACCGGAGCAGTATACGAAGAACAGTCGGCACCAGGGCAGGGGCCTTTCGGATCCCGGCAAGGCTAGGAGTCGCCATAATTTGCCAAATCCGTCAGTGAAGGGGACGTCTGTCTCCTAACAACCAAGTCCCGATTGAAGGCAACAGCCCGACCGTGAAGGGGAGACACCGCCACCGCCAGGGCACCAGTTTCCCAGGGCCAGCGCCTGCGGGCAAAGTAGGGCTCCTTCGGCCCAGCTTGAAGCCGAGGAGTGGGTAACCGGTAGGGACCCATCGCTACCAAAGAGACTTACATAGGTGCAGGGAAGAGACCGTCACCGCTAACTGCAAAGAACATCAGCACCGTGAACTGTCCGAGGGACCCGTCCAACCAGCCGTTTGTTTACCGAGAACATTGGAAGTGTGAGCGTATACATTGGAAGTGTGAGCGTATACATTGGACGTGTGAGCGTATACATTGGACGTGTGAGCATATACATTGGATGTGTGAGCATATACATTGGACGTGTGAGCGTATACATTGGAAGTGTGACAGATTGCACATTAACCCTTGTTATTCAATAGGGCTGTTCAGATGAATGATAGAACTCTCATTCCGACCTTCCATTAGAAAAATATCAGTGTGCATCACATTGCTCCGATTTACAGAGCAGAATAGTGCACATAAATGGCTGCAGCTCATGAAGTTAATCGTTATTCGGAAGAGCACACAGAGCTGCAGCAGAAGCCGGTCATGTTTGTGATATGTGGAGGTGACTGGTCCAAATTCTCATATGCTCGTCTGCACCTAGCCTGAATCTGTGTTCAGTATAATGACTATCACCATGTCAGGTACTGCTAAAGGGAATGTCAGCAGGTTTATGTTACATAAGCCGTGAGTAGCATGATATAGGGCAAGAGAGCCTGATTTCAGACATGTGGCACTTATTAAGCTGTGTGCTGTAGTTTCAGTACAATCAGTATTTTATCTGCTGGATTATGTCTCATGTGCAGGCCAGTCAGGCTAATCAATGTAACCCCCGCCCCCACCACTGACTGACAGCTTGCTGACACTTCAAATTGTAGCTGCCAATCAGGGGTGTGGGTGGGGTTATACGGAGCTTAACATTCTGACAACTGCTACATCTACATCAGAGAAAACAGAGATTGTGTCAAAATTACACCAAACAGTAAGTGAGACATTGCTGGAATCATGATTTCTACCCCTACATCATGCTGCTCTCAGACTACATAGGAAAAACCTGCTGACAGATTCCCTTTAACATTTAAATCCTAAAGTTGGAGTAACACTTGTGTGAGTGACTCGCATCACATCACCCGGCATGGCCTGACGCTCTCCGGACAGGAGTGTCTCGGTTGCATAGAAATACATGGAGCCGACCCGCTCCTGTCAGGAGAGTGTGAGGCCGTGCCGGGTGATGCGATATGGGACTCACGCGAGTCACTCACAAATGTGACTCCGGCCTTACACTAGAATCTTATACCAAGGGCATACTCACCTGTTCCATGATGTCATTGGCGCCGGAGGATTCATCAAGGAGTGTGGGATGGTATTCACCCTCTCTGCTCAGCATCTTGTTTAAGATGATGCCAAACGAGTACCAATCGACTCCGGCGTTATACTCCTCCTTGTCCAGCATCTGCCATAGAGAATCATTATTAGTACTGCTACATACTGTATGTCACCATACTGATACATGCCCTATATCATCCTGCTGTATAACATTACATTTACCGTCTACAATAACACTCAATACAAAATTATTAATATATTTAAAAGTAAGTAGTAAAAATATATTCTCACCTCAGGAGCCATGTAACCCATGGTCCCAGCGCAACTGGTGGCTGTCTGGTCTCCATGCATGTTGTCAAGAGCTAGACCGTAATCCGTGATCTTAATATGGCCCGTATCAGCCACCAGGATGTTTCCGGGCTTCAGGTCTCTGTGAGAGAGAACAAATGTGAATATAAAGTCAGTGTTCACCATTCTCATCTGAGAGAAATCTGGCGTTATATGATGGCCCTCTCATGCATGGACGAGCTGGGTCCTGCAGACGTCCATAAATGTTAACGTGAACCTGTCAGCTGATACATGCTCCTCAATCCACGGGCAACATGTATCAGGCTCATGTTGTAGTATCTCAGCCAGGTATGGTTGACTCTGAAACGCTGCAGCTACGAGACAGCGATATGTGTGTGTATAAGACAAAACAATCACTGATCTCGGGGAGGCCAGCCAGAGAAAACACTGCCGGCAGCCAAAGAGGGCGCTCAACACAGTGAAATCCTAGGTACCTTGCCCCCTGGGAAAAATAAAAAAAAGTCCGTAGAGCCTCTGTTAGGAGACTCAACACCGAAACTAGCCAGATATCCCTCCGGGATGGACCTAGCCAAGGAGTGGCCCTTTTAGTCAATATCCAACTCTTTGACTCTTTTGTCATATCTTTAAACATGTCAAAGAGTTGGATATTGACTAAAAGGGCCACTTAATATGGTGCTTATGGTGGTCTCCTAAAAAGAGCCACTCCTTGGCTAGGTCCTTCCCGGAGGGATGTCTGGCTAGTTTTTGTGTCGAGACTCCTAACAGAGGCTCCACGGACTTTTTTGATTTGTATGTGTGCGTATAGGGAGAAACCTATCAATCTAGGGCAGCGAGCAGGGAGAAGCCGCTGGTGATCCACCTGGCCATTGAGCAGGAAGAAGCCGCTGGGGATCCACCTGGCCATCAAGCAGGGAGAAGCTGCTAGGGATCCACCTGGCCATCGAGCAGGGAGAAGCCGCTGGGGATCCACCTGGCCATCTCAGCTACAGCGACTTTTCAGGTTTGTTTTTCCTTGAAATGCTGCAGTGTTTCAGAGTCAGACATACCTGGCTGAGATATTACACACAAGCGCCTCATACGTGTGCCCACAGATTGGGAAGCAAGCATCATCTGTCAGGTTCACTTTAAGGCTATGTGCGCACACTGCGGATTTATCGCGGATTTTACCGCGGATTTTCTGCAGAAAATGTTTTTAACATTGCTGCAGTCATTCCCCAGCAAAACCAATGGGTATAAAAAAAAAAAGCTGTGCGCACACTGCGTTTTTTAATATCTGCGTAATTAATGAGCATGTCACTTCTTTTCTGCAGGTAACTGCGGTTTTAGCCGTAGATAATGGTAAGAACCCGTAGGGAACAACCTATGGAAAAAACGCGGCAAATCTGCACCAAACCACGGCAAAACCGCATGCGGATTTCGTTGCGTTTTTTACCGCAGGTGCGGGATTCTTTCGGTGGGTCTGTTTTTTCCATAAGAAAAAGCCAGTTTCTAGTTCGCACATGGCCTAATAAGACTCATGGAAAATGGTTCTATTTATGAGACACCCCTTTAAGAAGAAAGTATTAGAGAACTAGAAAGTAATTACCTATGGATGACGCCCTTAGAATGGAGGAACTGGATCCCACACACTAGTTCAGAGGCATAGAATCTGACAAAGAGAAAATGAGTATAAAACCCCAAAGAAAACACAAGAAATCACAGAAGTATTATATATAAATCCTTTCTCCAGCATCTTCCATATACTGTGTGTATAATTCCTATAAATCTGAGCTGCTTGTCATGTTGATATTACTCCTGCTATTTACTAAGAGATTGTTATTAAGTATTTCCAACTTATTTATCAGGAGTGGAAGTAACTCTGTGATCCATGTAACATCTCATATATGTACAATGTAAATTAGAGTTTTACTTAACCCCTTAACGACCGCAGATACGCCTTTTAACGGCGGTAATTAAGGGTACTTCTTACGATCCGCTGCTTTTTAACGGCGGTCGGGAAAAATGGTATAGCGCCCCCCAGAGTCAGAAAATCTTCGGGATTTCAGCTACCGGGGGTAGCTGAGACCCTGGAGATCATGATCAGTGTCGTTTTTTCCGGTCCCCATTCACGTGATCATCGTTACAAACCGTGTAACAGCGACGACGTGAAAGTTAATGCAGCGCCGGTAAAAAATTATTTTTTTCCCATCTGGCATGATCAAACATGTCAGATGGGAGATGAATGTCCTCCCCCGGTCTGGCCAAAATCTCCTCACCCAAACCCCCCCCCCCCCGGTCCCCATCACCTGTCCACGTCCCTCTTCCGACAATCTAAAATGGCCGCCGCCGCATGAGTCGTGTCCTGCCACATTCATCCTTTTTCTTTGATTTCTGTGCCATCTGACATGGCAGATGGCACAGGTCCTCCCAGGTCACTTCGTCAGGCTGTCATCCCCCCGCTCCCCCCCGGTCTCCCTCGTTACCTTCTGCCGCCTCAGTCCCCCGTGCCCCTTCTTCTTCTTGTCTTCAGCCGAAATGCTGCTCGCATGCGCAGAGCGCCTGTCAGACGGCTCTCTGCACGCAGGGACACAGCTTGCTGCAGGTTCACACTGCTGTGCTGTGGACCCGGGGAGCGTGCTGGGGAGTGTGAGTGCAGTATCACTGCACTCACACTCCTCAAGTGGAGTGCCTGCACTTCCAGAAAATGGTGGTTACGTTCCCTGAGCGTATCCTCATATCCTGGAACACAGTCGTTGTGGGACCTCCAAAATGGATTACGGCGGACCAGATTTTTTTTTTTTCAATAAATTGGTGATAGAGGGAATGTGTTTAGGAGTGTTTTTTCAAATAATTTTTTTTTATTATTATTGACTGGGTGTGTGATGTCGGGTATCTGATAAACGCCGTGACATCACAAACCCCAGGGCTTGATGCCAGGTGACATTATACAGATGGTATCAACCCCATATGTTACCCCATTTGCCACCGTACCAGGCCAACGGGATGGGCTGGGCAACACACCAGGATTGGCGCATCTAATTGATTCGCCACTTCTGGGGCGGCTGCGGCCTGCTATTTTTAGGCTGGGAAGGGCCAATAACTATGGACCTTCCCACCCTGAGAATACCAGACGACAGCTGTCCGCTTTACCTTAGCTGGTGATCCAATTTGGGGGGGAAAATCACATTTTTTTTTATTATTTATTTATAAATAATTATAAAAAAGAGCCTGGGCTGCACTTCAAATTGGATCAGCAACCAAGGTGAAGCTGCCAGCTGTGGTTTGTAGGCTGCAGCCATCTGCTTTACCCGAGCTGGCTATCAAAAATGGGGGGACCCCACGTTTTTATTTTTTTTTTAATCATTTATTTTTTGGCTAAATACAAGTTTAGGCACCCTTTAGTGCCACATGAATGTCACTAAAAGGTGCCACCTTAAAATATGTAGAGGGGTGGGACATTATATATGTGTTTGACATCTGTCTGTCCATCCATCCATCCTAGCTTTTTAGGCTGCATGCCCGCGATTAGGGTTTCAATCGTTTTGAACGCTGAGTTTTCGCTGCGTCCATAACACTGCGTTGTGTAGTAGAAGTGCAGTGGGAGGATTTTTAGAAATCTCCTGCTCACGGTGCTTATTTCCTCCACAGCATAAACTGACATTTGGTGCTGCAACATGTTAATTTATGCTGTGGAGACGAGAGCTCTCTGCAGAGAGAATAGAGCTAAAGTCAGCAGCAGCCCGAACCTGGACCGTGGCCGTGGACATCACTCACATCTCCAGAGACTCAGTGTCGCCGGATCGTGGGCACATAGCCTAAAAGTGAGAACTTTGCTGCTAGAGCAACATTTTTGTGATGCCCCTGGGGGTTCAAAATGCTCACTATACCCATGAATAAAACCCTTGAGGGGTCTAGTTTCCAAATTGGGGTCACTCGTGGGGGGTTTCTGCTGTATAGGTACCCTAGGGGCCCTGAAAATGCAATATGGTGCCCGCAATCTATTTCAACTTTACCAAAATTCAAATGGTGCTCTGTCCATTCCAAGCCCTCCTGTTTTTCCAAACAGAGGTTTTTGTCCACATGTGGGGTATCTCTGCGTTCATAAGAAATTGGATAACAAACTGTGGGGTCCACTTTTTGGTGTTTTTTCTTGAAAAAGTGATACATTTGGTGCTAAAGCAAGATTTTTGTGAAAAAAATGAAAATTTTCAATATGACGACTTAAGGTTATCAAAATCTGTGAAGTACCTGTGTATTTAATTTGCTCACTACACCACTGGATAAAAATCCTTGAGGGGTCTAGTTTCCAGAATGGGGTAACTTGTGGGGGAGCGCCACTGTTTAGGCACCTCAGGGGCTCTCCAAACATGACATGGCGCCCGCTAATGATTACAGCCAATTTTGCAGTCAAATGGCGCTCCTACCCATCCGAGCCCTGCCGTGCACCCAAACATTTGATTTCCAGCACATATGAGATACTGGCATACTCAGGAGAAATTGCACAATACATTTTTGTTGCATTTTTTTCCTGATACCCTTGTAAAAAAAAAAGCTACTTGGTTGAAGTAACAATTTTGTGGTAAAATATATTTTTTTTTTATTTTCACAGCTCAACGTTATAAAATTCTGTAAAGCCCCCGGGGGTTCAAAGTTCTCACCAAACATCTAGATAAATTCCTTGAGGGGTCTAGTTTCCAAAATGCAGTCATTTGGGGGAGTTTTTTGCTCAGGAGCCCTACAAATTCAACATGGTGCCCACAATGTTTTTCAGCCAAATTTGCTTCCAAAATTCAAATATTGCTCCTTCTCTTCCGAGCCCTCCCATTTGTCCAAACAGAGGTTTCTGACCACATGTGGGGTATCAGTGTGCTCACAAGAAATTGGGTAAAAAATTGTGAGTTCCATTTTGTTGTATTTCTTCAAAAAGTGTATAAATTGGCGCAAGAGCAACATTTTTAGGTAAAATATATATTTTTTATTTTCATTCCACATTGCTTCTGTTCTGGTGAGGCAAATGAAGGGTTAATAAACTTCTTGAATGTGGTTTTGAGCACTTTGAGGGGTGCAGTTTTTAGAATGGTGTCACTTTTTGTTATTTTTCTGTCACCCAGGCCCCCCAAAGTCACTTCAAATGTGATGTGGTCCCTAAAAAATGGTTTTGTAAATTTTGTTTAAAAAATGGGAAATTGCTGATGAATTTTGAATCCATCTAACTTCCTAACCCCAAAAAAATTTGTGTCAGAAATTGTGCTTATGTAAAGTAGAGATGTGGGAAATGTTATTTATTAACTATTTTGTGTGACATATCTCTCAGGTTTAAGGGCATAAAAATTAAAAGTTTGAAAATTGCAAAATTTTCATCAAATTTCCGATTTTTTCACAAATAAAAGCAAAAAATATCATCCTAAATTTATAACTATCATGAAGTACAATATGTCACAAAAAACAATTTCAGAATCACTGGGATCCGTTGAAACATTCCAGATTTATAACCTCATAAAGCAACACTGGTCAGAATTGCAAAAAATGGCCTGGGCATTAAGTACAAAAGTGGCTTCGTCCTTAAGGGGTTAAAGCAGTATTCCCATCTCCAACACCCTGTCTCCATATGTAGTAGGTGTAATAATAAGAATATTAGCAAATACCTCCAATTAGAAATGTAGTATAGTTCTTTTGATATAACCATGTCTCTTTCCTCAAGGGCTTAGGTGTCCATGGTTACGACCACGAGAAACTGTCACTATATGCGTGGATGCAACCATGGATACCTAAGCTGCAATGCCCTGCACATGAGGTAAGAGACATGGCTATATCAGGAGAACTATACTACATTTCTAATTGGAGGTATTTGCTAATATTATTGTTATTACACCTACTACATATGGGGATAGGATCTTGGAGATGGGAATACCCGTTTAAAGGTTGTTCTGTTTCCTCTTGAAGAGCGCACTGCTTCCCTCCTGGCGTCCTGGGGGATGGCGGGGGTGGATGGGGTGCGATGGATTTTTAATAGGAGGAGAATTGCACAAAGCACAGAGCTTATAAGCCGTGCACGCTCCTTAGATAGGAAACTGGGCAATGTGATACTTCAGGGGGGTCGGTGACCCCAGCAATGAGCTGTGCACTATATCATTAAATATCCCCATGTTCTGGAGAATGGAGAGAACGTTTTAATGGGAGGAAAATTACAAAGTTGCTGCTTTCACAAGTGCTTTGCTTGAGACTATCCTTTTACACTTTACTTGGCACTGGTGATGTCAAGCGGCCCCCTCATCTGTAACAGTTGGTAAAAGTCCCCGCAGCGCATGTATTCCATTCCAAGAAAGACATTCATCTGTAACATGGGACAGGAGCGGTCACGTTATCACATTACTACTGTATATACAGATTATTACACAATATTACAAGGAAATAGGCTTTTAAGAGAGAAAGAGAACATGAACTCTAGCGCCACCTAGTGGAATTAGCAATCCTAAAAGTGAATAATGATTCTTTAAAGGGAATTTGTCAGCAGGTTTTTGATGCCTCATCTGAGAGCAGCATGATGTAGGCAAAGAGACCCTGAATCCAACAATGTATAGCTTAGGTTGCTGCAGGGGTGGGAAACCTCCGGCCCGCGGGCTGTATATGGCCCGTGACGACTTTTTATGCAGCCCCTGGGCACATTCCCGGGGACTGCAGTGCTCTGGCGGCAGCCGCGCTTTTCCCGGCTGCCGGCCCTTTAAATCCAACTGCCTGATGCCCTGTGGGTAGATGCTAGAATGTACAGGCTACATCCAGATCCTGACTTCAGTCCGTACATTGCAAACTGACTCACTAAACGCTAGAATGTACAGGCTCTTTCCAGGACCTGACTGCAGCCCATACGTTCTATGCTTAACCCCGGCCTGTGCTAGCGTGCTCTGGTGGTCGAGGTAAGCAGCACGCTGCGATAAAGTCACAGAAGAGCTGCAGATTTACCGGCCTTCTGGACCTGTGCTATGCTGTGTGTGTGAATCCTCCTCCTCCACCCCAGTACTGTGAGTACTCAACCCATCGCTGCCCCCCCGCTCAGTGCTGTGTACCCCCTCGTACTGTGTGTACCCCCCTTGTGCTGTGTGTACCCCCATCATGCTGTGTGTACCCCCGTTGTCCTGTGTGTACCCCCCAGTGCTGTGTGTACCCGTAGTACTTAGTACCCCCCAGTGCTGTGTACCCCTGGTACTGTGTATCCCTTAGTGCGGTGTACACACTAGTACAGTGTGTACCCCCTAATGCTGTGTGTACCCCTAGTACTGTGTAACCCCCAGTGTTCTGTACTCGCCACTGCTGTCTGTACCCTCCCACTGCTGTCTATGCCCCCCCAGTGCAGTCCATGCCATCCTGGTGATGTCTATGCTCCCCCAGTCCTGTCTGTGCATCCCTAGTGATGCCACCTAGTGCTGTCCGTGATTCCTCCTAGTGCTGTCCGTGCTGCCTCCTAGTGCTGTCCGTGCTGCCTCCTAGTCCTGTCCGTGCTGCCTCCTAGTGCTGTCCGTGCTGCCTCCTAGTGCTGTCCGTGCCTCTGCCAGTGCTGTCCTTGTCCCCAGTCATGTCTGTGCCACTGCCAGGGCTCTCCATGCCCCCTAGTGATGTATATGCCCCAGCATCTTCTGTGATGTATACGCCCCCAGCCCCTCCTGTGATGTACATGCTCCTGCCTCTCCTGTAGCCTCTCCTCTGATGTGTATGCCCCAGCCCCTCCTGTGATGTACATGCCCCAGTCCCTCCTGTGATGTATATGCCCAAGCCCCTCCGGTGATGTGTACTCCCAGTGTCTCATGTAATTTATGCGCCCCAGCATCTCCTGTAATGTCTATGCCCTCAGCATCTTCAGACCGAGACAAACTTGGAAAAGCAGTTGTGAGAAACAAGATGATCAATATCACCTAACAGCACAGCCGCACCAAAGAGAAGCAGCTCCAGCCACCACAGTAGGGGTGAGTTACGGACTTACGGTAATTAATTGTTTGACCAAATATAGCCAGGTAATTTTCAAGTTGATAATTTGGTGCGGCCCCCGATGGTTGGTAGATAATTCTAAATGGCCCCCAGCAGTAAAAAGGTCCCCCACCCCTGGGTTACAGGGTGCAGCGTAAAAGATAACTCCACCACACTAGGCTCTATATGTACGTAGTCTATAGACAGTGAGCTGCTTATCATAAATGGGGGCGTGTTGGACAAGCAGGTATGAGGCAATGTACTTAAAGCAATGGTAATCTTCTGGTGTACATTACTACAGAGGACAATATGGGTACATTACTACAGAGGACAATATGGACACATTACTACAGAGGACAATATGGGCACATTACTACAGAGGACAATATGGGTACATTACAACAGAGGACAATATGGGCACATTACTACAGAGGACAATATGGGTACATTACCACAGAGGACAATATGGGTACATTATTACAGAGGACAATATGGGCACATTACTACAGAGGACAATATGGGCACATTACTACAGAGGACAATATGGACACATTACTACAGAGGACAATATGGGCACATTACTACAGAGGACAATATGGGTACATTACCACAGAGGACAATATGGGCACATTACTACAGAGGACAATATGGGTACATTACCACAGAGGACAATATGGGTACATTATTACAGAGGACAATATGGGCACATTACTACAGAGGACAATATGGGCACATTACTACAGAGGACAATATGGGCACATTACTACAGAGGACAATATGGGCACATTACTACAGAGGACAATATGAACACATTACTACAGAGGACAATATGGCACATATAATGTAGTAATATGCCCATCTTGTAATAATGTGCCCATCCTGCTCATTCTATAGTAATTTCCCCTTTCCTTGGGGTCCTCTTCTTGTAGCAATGCTCCATCCTATAGAATTGTCCCCTATTGTGCCATTCTTCGCACACAAAAAAATCATCCTCACCTCTTCTCCGTTCCCTTGATGAACGCTGCCTGTGCTGGGGGCTGCGCAGTCAGCGCTTTATATCAGATGACAGATTCCCGGGTGCTGTGCAAGGACGAGCTCTCTATACAGCTTCTCCAATGATCCGCTGCTGGCCTCTGATCACTGCAGTGGCTGTATAGAGAGCTCGCATCTGTGCAGTGCCCAGAGATCTGTCATCTTATACAAAGTGCTGACTGCGCGGCCCCACAGGACAGGCAACGATCATCAAGGGAGCCACGGGCCTGCGCACCACAAGAAACATCAGGGGCCCCATTCAGCACACGGGCAGAGTCTTTGAGACCACTGCACTATGAAATGTGTGGGAGGGTGCGGGGAAGGGGGGGCAAGGACTCCACGCACGGTACCCACCCAGAAGGGCGGCAACATGTCGTCAGCTGTCATGCCCGACAACAAGGTCCTTCCCCTGTCAACGTGACATCACAGGAAGTAACAAAATCATGGCAGAAGCGGTCACATGACCGCTCTGAGCCAGGGGAGAGGGGCTGACAGCAGGGTCGGTAGGTAGTTGCTATCTACTTACGGTACCTGCCCCTATGTAGCCCAATAGTAAAATGAAAAGAAAACTAAATAAGTCAAATAACCCCTTTAACTGAGCTGCATCGTTCCACTCTACAACTGATCACCTCTGGCCACCGTTAGCATCAAGAACAGCTAAGGCTAAGTTCACATTTCCGTTGATTTGTATCAGTCACATGCGTCGCTTGACGCATGTGACTGATGCGCTGTTCAACGCTGTACAACGGATGACAAAGAACAGAATTCTTTGTCGGATTCCGTTGTGTGCGGGGGGCGGAGTTCGGGGGCAGAGCCGAGCGGGGGGCGGGGCCAGGCGCTGAGGATGTCAGTGGAAGTGCTGCGGTCTGCATGGCTGGGGACAGGTGAGTGTATCTGTGAGTGAGTGAGTGTGTGTATGTGCATGTATGTATGTATGTATGTATGTATGTATGTATGTGTGTGCACATGCAAAGTGCGGGAGGGGGCGGAGCCGAGTGGGGGGCGGGGCCAGGCGCTGAGGATGTCAGTGGAAGTGCTGCGGTCTGCATGGCTGGGGACAGGTGAGTGTATCTGTGAGTGAGTGAGTGTGTGTATGTGCATGTATGTATGTATGTATGTATGTATGTATGTATGTATGTGTGTGCACATGCAAAGTGCGGGAGGGGGCGGAGCCGAGCGGGGGGGTGGGGCCAGGCGCTGAGGATGTCAGTGGAAGTGCTGCGGTCTGCATGGCTGGGGACAGGTGAGTGTATCTGTGAGTGAGTGAGTGTGTGTATGTGCATGTATGTATGTATGTATGTATGTATGTATGTGTGTGCACATGCAAAGTGCGGGAGGGGGCGGAGCCGAGCGGGGGGCGGGGCCAGGCGCTGAGGATGTCAGTAGAAGTGCTGCGGTCTGCATGGCTGGGGACAGGTGAGTGTATGTGTGAGTGAGTGTGTGTATGTGCATGTATGTATGTATGTATGTGTGTGTGTGCACATGCAAAGTGCGGGAGGGGGCGGAGCCGAGCAGGGGGTGGGGCCAGACGAGGGTGTCAGTGCTTGTCTGCGTGGCTGGGGACAGGTGTGTGTGTGTGTGTGTGTGTGTGTGTGTGTACATACATGTGCGGAGTGCGGGAGGGGGCGGGGCCGAGCGGGGAAGTGTCGGCCTCCCTGCACACGTAACCAGCCTAAATATCGGGTAACAGCAAAGCACCCGATGTTTACCTTGGTTACCCGATATTTACCTTGGTTACGGGCCTACACCGCTTAGCGCTGGCTCCTTGCACCGTAACCAGGGTAAATATCGGGTAACCAACCAAAGCTGGTGACGTGTGCAGGGAGCCAGAGAGCATGCGCAGCGAAATCCGACGGATCTCGCTGCTCAAAAAACGTTACATGCTGCGTTCCCCCCGCCCGGCGGTCAGTCGTTCCACGACTGATCAGTCGGGCGGAGGGTGCAACGCAGCATCATCAGTCACAATCCGCTGCTCATACAAGTCTATGGGAGCAGTGGAATCCGCTAAACGGATTCCGCTGTTTACAAGAGCAGCGGATTGTGACTGATAGATTTTAGCGGAAATGTGAACTTAGCCTAATTTGTAAGAGGGTCACGTTTTGCACCACCACTGATCTGATATTTATGACCTATACTAAAGATAGGCCATTATTATAAAGTGCTGGATAAGCCCTTTATAATCCTTGCATCACTCTGGGTTGTACCCTAAATACCATGAAAGCATGATCTGAAACATTGGCTTATTTGCCTAACTTGCAATGCAACCCTCTTCTCCCACTCTTGACACACTGATAGCAACACCGCAGAAGAAATGCTAGCACAGGCCTCCAGTGTCCGTTCTTTATGCACTGAAGATGGCACGTTCCCTGAGTTTTCTAGCAAGATGGTTCACCACCATTATTATCAGGTCCGAGCATTCCTACATGAACAGTTTTCTGGAAAGTGGATTGGTCATCGTGGGCAAGTCGTATGGCCTCCAAGGTTTCCCGATCTGACCCCCTTAGACTTTTATCTTTGGGTCATCTGAAGGCAATTGTCTATTCTGTGAAGATACAAGATGTGCAGCATCTGCAACAACGGACACTGGAAGCCTGTGCTAGCATTTCTTCCGCAGTGTTGCTATCAGTGTGTCAAGAGTGGGAGAAGAGGCTTGCATTGACAATCCAACACAATGAGCAGCACTTTGAACACATTTTATAAGTGGTTATAAATTGTAAATAACTAATGAACAAATAAAGTTACATTAAAACAAAGCACACAACTGTTTTTCTTGTGAAATTCTCAATACGTTTGATGTGTTACATGACCCTCTTCCCTTTGGAAAAAAAAAATAGTTGGATCCAAAATGGCCGACTTCAAAATCGCCGCCATGGTCACCACCCATCTTGACAAGTTTCCCCCCTCCCATAAACTAATGAGCCCCAAACAGGAAGTTGAGATCACCAACCATTCCCATTTTATTTAGGTGTATCCATATAAATGGCCCACCCAGTACAATACCATACAGTCCAGTATACAGGTGTTGGTGAATACCTAGAGTAGAGTATAAAGCTTTGCTATTCATTACCATGGAAAGAAAAGGAACATTAACACATGTCGTCCTACATACAGTATAATTGTGCTCACACCTCTTTCACACTGTATAATGGCCCACACTAGCCCACCAAACAGTATAATGGCCCCACACAGCCCTGCGCACAGTATAATGGACCCCACGCAGCCCTGCGCACAGTATGATGGACCCCACACAGCCCTGCGCACAGTATGATGGACCCCACACAGCCCTGCGCACAGTATGATGGACCCCACACAGCCCTGCGCACAGTATGATGGACCCCACACAGCCCTGCGCACAGTATGACGGACCCCACACAAACCTTCACATTGTAGAATTGCTTGCATACAGTTTAGCCCTCCAAATAGTATAATGGCCTTCACATAGCCCTACAAATATTATAATTTCCCCCACCACATAGCCTCCCATATAGTATAATGGGTTCCTCATAGCACTCCGTATAATATAATGCACCCCAAGCGTCCTCCATATAATATAATGCACCCCCATAGTCCTCAATATAGTATAATGCACATCCTATAGGAATTCATATAGTTGAATGCACATCCCATAGTCCTACATATCGTATACTGTACACCCCATAGGCTTCCATATAATATAATGCACACCACTTAAGGGTACTTTACACGTTGCGATATTGGTACCGATATCGCTAACGAGCGTACCCGCCCCTGTCGGTTGTGCGACACGGGCAAATCACTGCCCGTGGCGCACAACATCGCTTACACCCGTCACACGGACTTACCTACCTAGCGACGTCACTCTGGCCGGCGAACCGCCTCCTTTCTAAGGGGGCGGTTCATGCGGCGTCACACGGCAGCCGTCCAATAGCAGAGGAGGGGTGGAGATGAGCGGCTGGAACATGCCGCCCACCTCCTTCCTTCCTCATTGCCGGTGGACGGAGGTAAGGAGATGTTTGTCGTTTCTGCAATGTCACACATAGCGAGGTGTGGTGCCGCCGGAACGAGGAACAACCTCGCTACGTACGAGACAACGATTTTTCATAAATAAACGACCTCTCTCAGACAAACGATTTTTGCCTCTTTTGCGATCGTTTAAGGTCGCTCCAGCCTGTCACACGATGCGATGTCGCTAACGAGGCCGGATGTGCGTCACAAACACCGTGACCCCGACGATATATTGTTAGCGATGTCGCCGCGTGTAAATGGCCCTTTAGTCCTTCATATAGAATACACACCCCATAATCATTTATATAGTATAATGCACCACCCATAGTCCTGTATATTATATAATGCACACTCCATAGTCCTCCACATAGAATAATGTACACCCCATAGTCATCCGCATACTGTCATATAATGATGGAGGAGGGAGCGTCAGCACAACGCGTCCGCTTTCATCATTGCTTTGAACTGTATCAGCAGCTAGGATGCTGAAATAGTTGATCGGGTGGGGGAGGGGGCAGCCGCGTGGTCTGCTGCCATTAGCGGTACACTACTGGTATTGGGAGCTTTTATTAGCACACAATGGAGTGTGAATAGGGCCTGACTCCAGAGAAGGAATATTACACTACTTCTACTCTTATCATGTATGGTCAGAAATAAAGACGATATTAGCACTATGTGGCGGTGTTATCATACTGCTGAATGATACTACAAAGGTCTCAAAATCAAAGTGAAAGCACAGCGTTTTCTTTTGATTTCATGGTAAAAACAGTTGCAGTTTTGCAAAGATGGCATCAAATTGGCAACATCTAAACTTCATGAGGATTGTGATAAAATATTACAGTATCACAATACCACATCAAGATATACTGTATAGCACACACATACACAGGGTGCCCACCACACAATATGACGCCCCCACATCAGTAGCGTAGCTACTGGGGGGCAGGGGGCTGGTTGCCCCGGACCCATGACCTAGAGGGGCCCACCCAGAGCTACTGCCTCCCAGGGCTGGGTCATTCCATGTCAATTGAACCAATGATTTTTACCTGTATATTTTTAATTCTTTTGAGATTTTGTTATTTGGTAATAGTGTGTCAGTGAATGCAAAATGTGAAGAAAAAAAATTCTACATATTTTTTTTTTAATTGATTTTCAAAGTTTGGAAAAGAAGGGAATTTTGTTTACTTACCGTAAATTCCTTTTCTTCTAGCTCCAATTGGGAGACCCAGACAATTGGGTGTATAGCTTCTGCCTCCGGAGGCCACACAAAGTATTACACTTAAAAGTGTAAAGCCCCTCCCCTCTGCCTATACACCCCCCCGTGCATCACGGGCTCCTCAGTTTTGGTGCAAAAGCAGGAAGGAGGAAACTTATAAATTGGTCTAAGGTAAATTCAATCCGAAGGATGTTCGGAGAACTGAAACCATGAACCAAAAGAACAATTCAACATGAACAACATGTGTACACAAAAAAACAACAGCCCGAAGGGAACAGGGGCGGGTGCTGGGTCTCCCAATTGGAGCTAGAAGAAAAGGAATTTACGGTAAGTAAACAAAATTCCCTTCTTTGTCGCTCCATTGGGAGACCCAGACAATTGGGACGTCCAAAAGCAGTCCCTGGGTGGGTAAAAGAATACCTCGGTAAAAGAGCCGTAAAACGGCCCCTTCCTACAGGTGGGCAACCGCCACCTGAAGGACTCGCCTACCTAGGCTGGCATCTGCCGAAGCGTAGGTATGCACTTGATAGTGTTTCGTGAAAGTGTGCAGACTCGACCAGGTAGCCGCCTGACACACCTGCTGAGCCGTAGCCTGGTGCCGCAAAGTCCAGGACGCACCCACGGCTCTGGTAGAATGGGCCTTCAGCCCTGAAGGAACCGGAAGCCCAGAAGAACGGTAGGCTTCTCGAATTGGTTCCTTGATCCACCGAACCAAGGTTGACTTAGAAGCCTGCGACCCTTTACGCTGGCCAGCGACAAGGACAAAGAGCGCATCCGAGCGGCGCAGGGGCGCCGTACGAGAAATGTAGAGTCTGAGTGCTCTCACCAGATCCAACAAGTGCAAATCCTTTTCACATTGGTGAACTGGATGCGGACAAAAAGAAGGTAAGGAGATATCCTGATTGAGATGAAAAGGGGATACCACCTTCGGGAGAAATTCCGGAACCGGACGCAGAACCACCTTGTCCTGGTGAAACACCAGGAAGGGGGCTTTGCATGACAGCGCTGCTAGCTCAGACACTCTGCGAAGTGATGTGACTGCCACTAGGAAGACCACCTTCTGCGAAAGGCGTGAAAGAGAAATATCCCTCATTGGCTCGAAAGGTGGTTTCTGAAGAGCCGTTAGCACCCTGTTCAGATCCCAGGGTTCTAGCGGACGCTTGTAAGGAGGGACTATGTGGCAAACCCCCTGCAGGAACGTGCGTACCTGTGGAAGCCTGGCTAGACGCTTTTGAAAAAACACAGAGAGCGCCGAGACTTGTCCCTTAAGGGAGCCGAGAGACAAACCCTTTTCCATTCTGGATTGAAGGAAGGACAGAAAAATGGGCAAGGCAAATGGCCAGGGAGTAAAACCCTGATCAGAGCACCAGGATAAGAAGATCCTCCACGTCCTGTGGTAGATCTTGGCGGACGTTGGTTTCCTGGCCTGTCTCATAGTGGCAATGACCTCTTGAGATAACCCTGAAGACGCTAGGATCCAGGACTCAATGGCCACACAGTCAGGTTGAGGGCCGCAGAATTCAGATGGAAAAAGGGCCCTTGAGACAGCAAATCTGGTCGGTCTGGTAGTGCCCACGGTTGGCCCACCGTGAGATGCCACAGATCCGGGTACCATGACCTCCTCGGCCAGTCTGGAGCGACGAGGATGGCGCGGCGGCAGTCGGACCTGATCTTGCGTAACACTCTGGGCAGCATTGCCAGAGGAGGAAACACATAAGGTAGTCGAAACTGCGACCAATCCTGAACTAATGCGTCCGCCGCCAGAGCTCTGTGATCTTGAGACCGTGCCATGAATGCCGGGACTTTGTTGTTGTGCCGAGACGCCATGAGATCGACGTCCGGCGTTCCCCAGCGGCAACAGATCTCTTGAAACACGTCCGGGTGAAGAGACCATTCCCCTGCGTCCATGCCCTGGCGACTGAGAAAGTCTGCTTCCCAGTTTTCTACGCCCGGAATGTGAACTGCGGAGATGGTGGAGGCTGTGGCTTCCACCCACAGCAGAATCCGCCGAACTTCCTGGAAGGCTTGCCGACTGCGTGTGCCGCCTTGGTGATTGATGTATGCCACCGCCGTGGCGTTGTCCGACTGAATTCGGATCTGCCTGCCTTCCAGCCACGGCTGGAATGCCTTTAGGGCTAGATACACTGCCCTTATCTCCAAAACATTGATCTGAAGGGAGGACTCTGGCTGAGTCCAGGTACTCTGAGCCCTGTGGTGGGGAAAGACCGCTCCCCACCCTGACAGACTCGCGTCCGTCGTGACCACGGCCCAGGATGGGGGCAGGAATGATTTCCCCTTCGACAGAGAAGTGGGAAGAAGCCACCACTGAAGGGAGGCCTTGGCTGCCCGAGAAAGGGAGACGTTCCTGTCGAGAGACGTCGACTTCCTGTCCCATTTGCGGAGAATGTCCCATTGAAGTGGACGCAGATGAAACTGCGCAAAAGGAACTGCCTCCATTGCTGCCACCATCTTCCCTAGGAAGTGCATGAGGCGCCTCAAGGGGTGCGACTGGGCACGAAGGAGAGATTGCACCCCTGTTTGTAGTGAACGATGTTTGTCCAGCGGAAGCTTCACTATCGCTGAGAGAGTATGAAACTCCATGCCGAGATATGTCAGTGATTGGGCCGGTGTCAATTTTGACTTTGGGAAATTGATGATCCACCCGAATCTCTGGAGAGTTTCCAGAGCAATGTTCAGGCTGTGTTGGCATGCCGCCCGAGAGGGGGCCTTGACAAGCAGATCGTCTAAGTAAGGGATCACCGAGTGTCCCTGAGAGTGAAGGACTGCTACCACTGTTGCCATGACCTTGGTGAAGACCCGTGGGGCTGTTGCCAGGCCGAAAGGCAGTGCCACGAACTGAAGGTGTTCGTCCCCGATGGCGAAACGCAGGAAGCGCTGATGCTCTGGTGCAATCGGCACGTGGAGATAAGCATCCCTGATGTCGATTGATGCTAGGAAGTCCCCTTGGGACATTGAGGCGATGACGGAGCGGAGAGATTCCATCCGGAACCGCCTGGTTTTCACGTTTCTGTTGAGCAGTTTTAGGTCCAGAACGGGACGGAAAGATCCGTCCTTTTTTGGCACCACAAATAAGTTGGAGTAAAAACCGTGGCCCCATTGCTGAAGGGGAACAGGGATAACCACTCCTTCTGTCTTCAGAGTGCTCACCGCCTGAAGAAGAGCATCGGCTCGCTCGGGGGGTGGAGATGTTCTGAAGAAACGAGTCGGAGGACGAGAGCTGAACTCTATCCTGTAACCGTGAGACAGAATGTCTCTCACCCATCGGTCTTGGACATGTGGCAACCAGGCGTCGCAAAAGCGGGAGAGCCTGCCACCGACCGAGGATGCGGTTTGGGGAGGCCGAAAGTCATGAGGAGGCCGCTTTGGGAGCGGTTCCTCCGGCGGTCTTCTTAGGACGTGACTTAGACCGCCATGAATCGGAGTTCCTCTGACCCTTCTGTGGCCTGTTGGACGAGGAGAATTGAGATCTGGCTGAGGGCCGAAAGGACCGAAACCTCGATTGTACCTTCCGTTGTGGAGGTCTGTTTGGTTTGGACTGGGGTAAGGACGAGTCCTTTCCCTTGGATTGTTTAATGATTTCATCCAATCGCTCGCCAAACAGGCGGTCGCCAGAAAATGGCAACCCGGTTAAGAACTTTTTGGAAGCAGCGTCTGCCTTCCATTCACGTAGCCACATGGCCCTGCGGACTGCCACTGAATTGGCGGATGCTACCGCCGTACGGCTCGCAGAGTCCAGGACAGCATTCATGGCGTAGGACGCAAACGCCGACGCGTGAGAGGTTAAGGACACAACTTGCGGAGTAGAGGCACGTGTGACTGCATTAATCTCAGACTGACAAGCTGAGATAGCTTGGAGTGCCCATACGGCAGCGAATGCCGGAGCAAAGGACGCGCCAATAGCTTCATAGATAGAGCTCCTGATGAAATCTATCTGCCTGTCAGTGGCATCCTTGAGTGATGCACCATCTGCCACTGCAACTATGGATCTCGCCGCCAGTCTAGAGACTGGAGGATCCACCTTTGGACACTGAGCCCAACCCTTGACTACGTCAGGGGGGGAAGGGATAACGTGTGTCATTAAGGAGCTTAGTAAAGCGCTTATCCGGAAAAGCTCGGTGTTTCTGGACTGTATCTCTGAAGTCGGAGTGATGAAGAAACCCACTCCGTGTACGTTTGGGGAACCTAAAATGGAATTTCTCCTGTTGAGAAGCTGACTCCTCAATCGGAGGAGCTGGAGGAGAAAGATCCAACACCTGATTGATGGACGCTATAAGGTCGTTTACTATGGCGTCCCCTTCAGGTGTATCAAGGTTGAGAGCGGTGTCAGGATCAGAGCCCTGATCTGCCACCTCCGCTTCATCCTCCAGAGAGTCCTCATGCTGAGACCCTGAACAGTGTGATGAAGTCGAGGGAAGCTCCCAGCGAGCCCGCTTAGTTGGTCTGGGTCTGCGGTCCGTGTCGGAGTCCTCACCGTGGGACCTATGAGTCGCCCCAGGAGCATTTTGCTGCTCCAACCGAGGGGGGCCTGGGGTCAATGATTCAACTGTGCCCGGGGCCTGTGTTACTGGTCTGGACTGCAAAGCTTCTAGTATCTTAGCAGACCATCTATCCATAGACTCAGAAAGTTTGTCAGCGAATACTGCAAACTCTGTCCCTGTCACCTGGACAGTGGCAGCAGGTGGTTCCACCTGGGCCGGGGGTCCCACCAGTGGCAGAGGCTCCGGCTGAGTGAGTGTCACAGGGGCCGAACATTGCACACAATGAGGGTAGGTGGAACCTGCAGGTAGCATAGCCGCACATGAGGTACAGGTTGCAAAGTAAGCCTGTGCCTTGGCACCCTTGCTTTTTGCGGACGACATGCTGTTGTCTCCCCTTAGAGCAATCAGTGAGGGTATATAGCCAAAAGCAAATCGTGCAGCCGTATAGAGTAAATGCATACAAAATAAGCATATAAATATACACTTCGGCACCCAGGGGGGCCAGCACCTAGTAACAGGTGCGGCTTACCGACCGCCCGCAGCGGTTGTGTGACCACCAGATTCCCTGCCCGGGCCTCCCAGAGCTGTGGAGCTCGGTGTTGTCTCCCCTCTGAAATTCTTCAGCGTCTGAAGTGCTGACAGGAATGGCTGCCAGCGTTCTGAGAGGAGGAGGGGGCCGTGGGCGTGCCTCAGAAAGTGCGGGAATCTGGTGCCCCACGGTGCTCAGTGAGGGGGGAGGAGGATATGAAGTATGCTCCAGCCCTCAGCGCTGACGTCCAATGCAGCGTCCCGCCCTTACCCCTGACTGGCAGGCCCGGGGGTGGGAGTATGCGGTACTAGGCCGCAAAAGCCGGGGAGTAAAGTTATAAGCGCGGCCGGCAAACAAGCGCGGTCAGCGCGGTAGTCCCGGCGCACCAACACACCCAGCAGCTGCTGCAGCGTTCATAACACAGGCGCTCTGTGCGCCGTCCCCAAGGGGACACAGAGTACCTCAGAGTAGCAGGGCCCTGTCCCTGATGATACCCGGCTCCTGTCCAGCAGATTCCCCCAGGGGCTGTGGAGGGAGCACGGTCCCAGTGCCTGGAGACCGGTTAGGATCCCACTTCACCCAGAGCCCCTAAGGGATGGGGAAGGAAAACAGCATGTGGCTCCTGCCTATGTACCCGCAATGGGAACCTCAACCTTAACCGCACCGCCGACCAGAGTGGGGTGAGAAGGGAGCATGCCGGGGGCCCTGTTATGGGCCCTCTTTTCTTCCATCCGATATAGTCAGCAGCTGCTGCTGACTAAATTGTGGAGCTTGCGTGCATGTGTGCCTCCTTCGCACAAAGCATAAAAACTGAGGAGCCCGTGATGCACGGGGGGGTGTATAGGCAGAGGGGAGGGGTTTACACTTTTAAGTGTAATACTTTGTGTGGCCTCCGGAGGCAGAAGCTATACACCCAATTGTCTGGTTCTCCCAATGGAGCGACAAAGAAAGTGTGAATTTCAGTGTTGCCTGCCCTTACATCGCTCCTCATAACTCAGACTAGAAAAGAGATAGAGAGACAAAATAAACACCGATCTACTCAGAACTGCACAGGCTTACAGCAGATATGTCACAAGATATCTTTGGTAATATTTTACCCGTGCGAACGCAAACGCAAAATTTTAAAACGAATTTCCGAAAAAAATCTGTTTAATTTAAAAATTTCAAAAAATGCCCATGTGCCTGCTATGTTCCTGGCCACATCTGTACCAAAATTCAAGTTGGGATCACGATGGGATCATATTTACTAATACAACTATTACAATGTCAATTCAAAAATCTTGAATTCAGATCTGTTCAGCCTGTGGGCTAAAAGTGTCTATATTTACCAAATAATCCATGATTTTTAGATATTACTGTATTATTTTATTATGTTACAGCTAAGACTAGTTCCACACTTGCGTTGAACGGTATCCGTTGCATTGCGTTGTGTGACGGATGCAACAGATGGGTTGCATATAGTGGCACAACGGATGCAACGGATGCTGCAAAACAACGCAATTCGTTTTGTGTTTTTACAGTTTTACCGTCGGCAGACCACTGTGAACGATCAGCCGATCACTCACAGTAGCCGGCCGCCGGGTGATCAGCCGATCACTCACAGTAGCCGGCCACCGGGTGATCAGCCGATCACTCACAGTAGCCGGCCTCCGGGTGATCAGCCGATCGCTCACAGTAGCCGGCCGCCGGGTGATCAGCTGATCGTTCGGTCGCCGACAATGTGTGTGGGGGCGGAGTGCGAAGTGGGTGGAGCCGAGCGGGGCCATGGCTAAGGACGTCAGTGCCGCGGGGACTGCATCGCTGGGGGACAGGTGAGAGTGTGTGTGTGTGTGTGTGTGTGTGTGTGTTTTGTGTGTGTTGTGTGTGAGGGAGGGAGGGAGGGTGCGGAGCCGAGCGGGGAAGTGTCAGGCTCCCGGCACACGTAACCAGGGTTCCTTGGTTACCCGATGTGTACCCTGGTTACGGGTGGAGGGAGCCAGAGAGAGCATGCGCAGTGAAATCCAAAGGATTCCGCTGCTCAAAAAAAGTTACATGCTGCGTTCCTTCCGCCCGACGCAGCGTCAAAATAATGACGCTGCGTCGTCCGGCGGATGCAACGCTGACACTTGCGTTACAGTGCGTCATCCATACAAGTCTATGGAGAATAGCGCAGTGCGTTAACGGACTGCGATATTTTCCATAGTGACGGACTCCGCTGAACGCAAGTGTGAAACTAGCCTAAGGCTACTTTCACACATCCGGTTTGAGCAGTGCGGCTCAATCCGGCTGTGAAACATATGCAACGGATGCGGCGAAAACACCGCAATCTTTGCATAAGTTTTTACATGCGGCCCGTCCGTTTTTTTCCGGTTGCGGCACGCTACTGAGCTTGCTCAGTGGAAGAAACCGCATGTGGCGGCCGGATGCGTTTTTTTTTCCGCATCGCGCCGCATCCGGCGTCCATAGGCATGCATTGAAAAATGCGCCGCAGCGGCCGGATGCGGCGCGATGCTTTTTTTTTTGCCGGAGCAAAAAACGTTGCAGGCAACGTTCCATCCGGCCGCGGCATTGGCTAAATCTGCCGCATGCGGCAAAAACCGGACCGAACGCAAGCCCATGCGGCACAATACGGCACTAATGTAAGTCTATGCAAAAAAAAAACGCAACCGGCGGCAAAAAAAAAACGGTTGCGATTTTTCTGCAGAGCGCCGTATTGTGCCGCAGAGCAAAAACCAGATGTGTGAAAGTAGCCTAAGGCTGCTTTAACACCTCCGTTTTTTGCTGAGCGGCACAATACAGCGCTTTGCAGAAAAAACGCAACTGGGTTTTTTTGCCGCCGGTTGCGTTTTTTCCCGCATAGACTTGCATTAGCGCTGTATTGTGCCTCATGGCCTTGCGTTGTGTCCGTTTTTTGCCGGATACGGCATATTTAGCCCATGCGGCGGCCGGATGGAACGTTGCCTGGCACGTTTTTTTGTGCGGCGAAAAAAAAACGCATCGCGCCAGATCCAGCACGATGCGGCGCGATTTACAATGCAAACCTATGGACGCCGGATGCAGTTTTTTGCACTGCGCGTGCTGAGTATCAAGCCGCATCCGTCAAAAAACGGACGGGCCGCATGGAAAAACTTATGCAACAGATCCGTTTTTTTCGCCGCATCCATTGCATAGGTTTTTGAGCCGGATTGAGCCGCACTGCAAAAACCGGATGTGTGAAAGCAGCCTTATAAGCAGGAGAGGACAGAGGAGAAAGTTTGTTAGGGCTCAACCTGGGAATGAAGAGGGGTAGATGTAAATGCAGAGCAGATGACAGGCCAGCAGCTCTATCAATCATGTGAAGTATCTGCCCACCGGAGAGTCAGGAAGTAAGAAAGAGCTTCAGAGCTTTCATGTGGACGACATGCCTGGACTAGTGATGGGCAGTCCGGCACTTTTTGGTGATCCGGTTCCCATGGCTCCGCTCACCAAAAACAGCTGGCTCTTTCGGATCGTTCTTAGCTCCCTATTAAATATGTGTTCACCCCAGGTGAAGACATATTTAAGATTATTGTAACGCCACTGAAACCCCGCCCACCCACGGCTAAACCTCACTCAACAATCTAATTGGTCCGTTGTAAGTGGGCGGGGTTTTGTCCCCTGAACACCTAAATTTTACACCCAGTGAGACCCGTTTAGAGAATTTAGTGGCTCTCACTGGGGGTCCGGCTCCTGTCAGTCACAGCAGGGAGCCGGATCTTTGTGTCAGATCATTTGTGACCGACACATCACTAGCCTGGACATATTCACTTTTGAACAAACCGTTCTCTACACAGGCATCAAGGGAGTTGGTGTGCTACAATATTGGTGTGTTTAAAGTTTGAGTACGTTTATATTAATAGTTTAATGCTTTTTCTTATTAAGGGCTAATAGACACACACAGCGCTATTCTGAGTGATCATCGTTCAGAAAAACACCCCCCATTCATTTCAACTGTACTACTGTACTAATATTTTTAAACACTTCATAAATGACATGACATTGAGTGATATAATAAAAAAAAATGTTACATGTATAAATAGGTGTTAAAAATATTGGTTCTTTTAATCTTGTTAACATAATTAGGATGAGTGTTAGAAAATCACCCTTGAGGATATCATCACCTTTTTTCTTTTGGTTTGTTCAATGCATTCAGGTTGAAAATGCTGAGCAAGTTGTGTTATGATGATTAAGATGTATTTATTCTGGCACTTAAAGTACCATATTTTTCGGACCATAAGACGAACCCTGGTTTTAGAGGAGGAAAATAGGAAAATAAAATTATTAAGCAAAAAATGTGGTGATGACACACTGTTATGGGGTGAGGATCTGCTGCTGACACTGTATGGGGGGGTAATTTAACCCCTCCACCCCCAAAAAAAAAACGGCGTGCAGTTCCCCCAATTTTGATAACCAGCCAAGATAAAGTCTCACAGCTGGGGGCTGGTATTCTCAGGCTGGGGAGACCCACGTTATTGGGAGCCCCCTAAGCCTAAAAATATCAGTCAGCAGCCGCCCAGAATTGCCGCATCCATTAGATGCGACAGTCCTGGGACTTTTCTCAGCTCATCCCGATTGCCCTGATGCGGTGGTAATCGGGATAATAAGGAGTTAATGGCAGCAGCCCATAGCTGCCACTAAATCCTAGCTTAGTGATGGCAGGCGTCTATGAGACACCCCCTCACCACTAAGCTGTAGTGAAAGTAAATAAACACAAACACATAAAAATCCTTTATTTGAAATAAAACACAAAAAAAACACCCTTTCACCACTTTATTAACCCCTAAAACACCCAAGTCCGACATAATCCACACGACGTCCCACGACGGATCCAGCTCTGCTACATCTGACAATCACAGAGAGTGGCCATAGAACATGACCGCTCTCTGTGAGGGTCAGGCCACAAGTGAAGTGAGCCGCCGAGATCAGCGGTGACTTCAGCTGTCACCGCACATCACCTGATTAAAGTCACCGCGGATCTCGTGGTCACTACAGCCGTGGCCGGATTTGCGGTAACAGGTGGAGGACTCCCACTGTACACTCACCTTTCCTTACTCCACACAGCATCGCGCGTCTTCCTGTTTATGCCAGCAGCAGCGCCGCTGATCTGTGTGGAGCCGTGTGTACAGCGATGACACCATCGCTGTGTGCACCGTTGTCCACACACATCAGCGAGCAGACAGGATGACACCGCCATGCTGCAGGGAACAGTGACCGGTGAGCATACTGTATTTATTCACTGCCCCCTGCGCTGATGATGGTGCACGGGGGGCAGTGAATACAGCCGCACATGATCACTCTTGGCTGTAGTTGCCTGGGATGATCACGCAGGCCGGCTATTTATTATGCGCGCATCCCTGCCCATCATCCCGCCCATCTGTGAGCGCCGGCTTCAGGGCTGAGAGATGATGGGCGTGCATATGAAATGAATTGGCACACGTGGTCAGGGTAGTGCTGCTACAGCTTGCTCCTGCCTCTGATGACCCACTCCACCACCACCGCACCCACCTTCACCCGCTCCACAACCACCGCACCGCAGCCATCGGACTATAAGGTTATGTGCCCATGCTGCGGATAATGCGCGGAATTTGCCGCGGATTTTTCGCGGAAATTCCGCGGATTTTTCAACAATCTGCAGCACAGCTACTCCCCAGCCATTTCTATGGTATTTGGGAACTGCTGTGCCCACGCTGCGTTTTTTTCCGCAGCGGAAATAATGCGGATTTCCCTGCGGAATAATCAACAGAATGTCAATTATTCCTGCGGATTTACCTGCGGATTTTGCCCATGCAAGTGAATGTCAAAAAAAGCACAATCCACAACGAAATCCGCGTCAAATCCGCGTCAAATCCGCACCTATGCAAAGGTGCGGTTTCCGGGGGAATGCTGCGGATTTAGCTGCAGAAAAATCCGCGCATACAGAGTCCCGTGGGCACATAGCCTATTAGACGCACCCCCCACTTTCCTCCAAAATTTTAAGGAAAAAGAGTGCGTCTTATAGTCCGAAAAATACGGTATTTATTTTTGTGTTTCTTTATTGTTGCATTTAAATGTTCTATTCAGTAAGTTGTAATTTGAAAAAAAAGGAAGAAACTCACAGAAACATAAAATCAGATGATACAAGGCTTAAAAAAAAAAAAAATGTAAAAAAAAAAATTGATAGGTGCTAAGTTGAATCCCTGCACAAATATAACCATGAACACAAGTAACACACATGCATTTTTTTTCACAATTTTAAAACATCGTTTTTTTCACAATTGCGCATCAAAATTTTGAATGTGATTTCTCCAAAACAAAATATAAAGAAGCATAATCTTGTGACATATCAAATGAAAGCCGGTACCGTTCTGAGAAAAATGATGCCTCTCCCACCTCTTTATCTTACTTTTAGCCTGAGATATGATAAAGAATGTGAAGCCATACCATGCCAAAATTCATGCTTTTTCAAAACGTTGAAAATCTGTAAAAAATTAACTGATGAAGAAAAAAATGCAAAACTTTTAATTTGTAATTAACTAAAGTTATACTTCATAAAAAAAAATAAAAAAAAATCTAAAGACGTCAGGTAAAAAAAAATATTCCTATTTAGATCACTTGACATGGAATGACCCGGCCATGTTAAGACACCAGTTTGTTTATTTTCCCCTTTGTTAAGTAGCAAATCCGGCAAATTTTTTCAAGGGGAAGGGAGAAGGGATTTAATACATGAGCGCACTGCAGAGGCAAGGAAGCGCTAATCTGCTCCGGCCCAGACGGAAGAAAATACTTCCTAGATGTGCAGGACCTGCGATGATGTCATGTCCATGTGACCCATGTGGGAGGAGCCAGGAGATAAAGGGGAAGCTGTAGAAGATGAGAGCACATGTGTCAGGTAATGAGGGAGGAGGACAGAGGTGTGCAGGCTGTGACAGAGGTGCAGGGTGTGACAGAGGTGTGCAGGCTGTGACAGAGGGGTGCAGGCTGTGACAGAGGTGCAGGGTGTGACAGAGGGGTGCAGGCTGTGACAGAGGGGTGTAGGCTGTGACAGAAGGGTGCAGGTGTTAAAAAATATACTCTTAAATATATTTTTCTTCAAATACGTAAAGCCGCATGAAAGAAAGAACTTCCAAAGATGTAAAAAATAAATGTATTTTATCTATTTAAAAATGGTTGCCAGGGTTCAGTTACAGAAAGGAAAAATAATATACTTTGATAGCTTACACAAAAATAAGAGTTCATTTAGTCCATAATAATCAATGGGAAGTCTTTACCCAACTTTCTTTGATTCCTGAACGGCAATGCTGGGGATGTCATCTCTTAAGCTGGACAGCGTGTCATATCTTGCAGCACTGGAGTCTTCTCACCGCAGGCAGTGTGGAGGAGCGCCCAGTAGCCCCCTCCATCGTGTATTATATACCAGCTGCTCAGTCCATATAGGGTGTTTAGTTGAATATAGCTCCATATGACATAAGCTTCTAGAAGCTTCGAGAAGCTTCGGGAAGGATTTAAATATATCCCTCCATGCTCAGCACTCAAGTATATTCAATATGGGCATATTTACCCTTATAAACTTTATTAATAACCTATGCCCTCCAACATAAACAGAACTATGAATGTATATGTCTTACTATGAAATATTTGATAACTAGATGTATTAATTTTAATCATTTTACAATTCCCCCTTGAAGTGGGTGGAGCAACCCCGAAAATTAATTAATACATCATTAAAATACAAATCTTCTTTCCTTATTTGTCAATAACGGATTAATATCAATAATAATGATGAAGAATAATTAATTTGCATTATTCATGTAAATTCAATAATATAATAATGTGGATTCATGTTATGACAGGCTGTGACTGATCAATCATATAAAAATGTATATAACTATACTTCGCTAGACCTAAAAAGAAATGCAAAAACCAAATCCGGTCACCATATGATATCCTCTGAGTTGATGTCTTCTTATCTCCGATGTAATCCTGCATAAACACAGTCTCTTAGAAATAAATCCTTTGATAAAAATGAATGGTTACCAATTCATACAGTCCCATATTGTGTTTATCATTGTTAGATCACAGTCCATAAACTTTATTTTTTATTGCAAAGTCCATAGCCAATGTTGATAAACCACAGTTCATGAGTGTAGAAGAAGAATAGCAAAAGTCCTTGATGTCTGTGCAGTGTGATTTACACTAGTCACCTTTCATGCTGCCTGTTGTCAAATAACCCAGGAACAGATGTTAAGACGTTCTTGGTCAGCACGACAGGGGTTAACTTTAACACGTCCTTGCTCTTCTTAGTAACTTTAGGGAGGTCTTAATGCACAGACCATGTGTCATTGTCCATCTTGGAACCATAGGAGCACTATGTTTGAGATGCAAGCACGGTAAGTGTATTTTGTATGTTACACAGTCTTATTTGAGACGTTACCTTTTAGACCTTTTTGCAGAATCCCTTTTAACTTTTAGGAAAAATATAAAGTCTTTTTATCTTCTGTAATCTTGATTGAAGACTTCATTTCCTACCTAAATACCAAATATGGCAATAACTATCACTAATAAATGTCACAGCGTATCATAACTCTAATACTATAATACCATGTCATTATTATTATCGTAAAAGTATTAATATAATTGATACTCAGAATGATAAAATACTGCATAATGGTATAGACAATAGTATTTTCTTGTAATGACCTTTTTTGTCATTGGTGCATTACCCTTCCAAACCCATAGGTGGCAATGTGTTGAATGTAACCAAAATATAATATAAAGTATGAAACAATATAATGTGTACCTATAACATGTATCATATTATAAATATGAAAGCAACAATGTGGCTTTTAGTTAGATCATTTGTAAATTATAAACCAAAGCAAATAACCTTTTAGAAAAGACTGGATGATACCATCAAAACACAATAATACCCATTATAAATTATTATTGATTAAAAATATAATATATATTATTTGTAAATATATGAAGGTAAACCTAGATGTATCTTAATCTTCCATCTTTATTACTCTAATTTAATTTATTTGATTTGTCTATTATTTATAAAATAACCTACTATAAGAAAATGTGTAACTATAAGTAATATTTCACCCTTAATGTGTTAACATACTAATATAAAAATAATGTATTACCAGAAAGTAAACAATTGTATATATTGATGAAGGAAGTATCTTTTCTTCCAAAAAAATGGAACTTTTCCCTTTTCATATGATTCATATTTAATAAAGTAATATTCTTATATTAGATATTACTGAACTAAATATTGAAGTGTTTTCTCAATTGAGATATTTAAAATCTGAAGAAAAAATAAAAATTGTAGAATTAAGATTTTAATTAAAAATGTGAATATTAAAATAATAATTAATATAAAAAATAGGAATAAAAAGAAAAATGAAAATCGGAATTAAAATAAAACTTGAAATAAAAATAAGGCCTTCTATGTATATAACACCTATGTCTTTAATAATACATAACCTTAATGTTACCAGATAACCTTAATATTACCAGTATCTTATAAAATTACCAAGCCTATCAATAACCAATAAAAATAATTAAGTCATGTAACCTTGTAAATAATACACTTCTCTTAGTATATAAATGCATTATGATATACTTCAAATATATTTTTTATTCCCAATTCTTCCTTTGTACTTGAAATATTAATTATTAAAGTATCCTGTAAACACATATATTTATCAAATATAAATGTGTGTGATTGAGACCAAACCTCTCCCTTTCAATATCATGAAATATGATATTATAAAAATTAATATGTTTAGATTAAATTAAATTAAAATTTGTGTTGTATATCTTCAAGACCATATTATAATTATCACTTCCATATTTGAAAAGAAAAATGATTTCCAATCTATGTACCAATAAAAGAAGTGACTAACACAAAAGATATACGAAAATCAAAACGTTATAACCTTATTCTAGAATGTAACTCTTCAGAATAAACCCTTAATAAAAAATCCTAATATCTCTATACTAAAGACATATGTCTAAGAATTAAAATATATATCTTGTATAAATTCCTTCATTATTTATACTTATGTACTATAACTTATTTATTCTATATAGTATACATACATGTCTTATAACTTCTAAGTTAAAACAAAAATTCTCTTTTTTTTTTTTCTCTCTCTCTGGATCCAAATGCTTTGACTTTAGCAGCTGCTCAAACAATCAATCATTCATTGACACATCTATGCACACAAGACTGTAACATATACTTTCACATAAAAACATTGACGGACTCAAATCCCTGTCTTCCCAATTATTCTATGCGCATTTCAAAGATTATGTTACTAATTTGAAGTACTTCTCGAAAAAAACAAATTCCAATGTATTACACACTGTACATATGACCATGGAACAAACATTTATTTTTTAGCCTTAGTACCAAGTCATGCTCTGGTTACGTGCAAGGAACACCATTCCAAAACAGCAAGCAGTTTTACTACACTTCCAAAGCTCAGATTACATTTCTAATAACTCTAAAGGAGATATATATATATTCATAAAAAAGTTCAAGTATACTTCTCTGACCATTGGTACCTGAGAAAATAATAATTATTATCAAACATGCTTTCGCAAATTAACCTTACACTAGAAAATATATGTTACCTGATTGAAGACAAGAACATATGTAAAAATAAAAGTTAATACTTCATCAATCTGCTTTACTGATAAATTCTGAGAGAAATAAAAGAATAAAATTATTATCATATTTATGATAAAAATGAAACACTTTTAATCTGTTACTTTCTCTTATTGTTTTATTTTAAATATTATTATTCATATACAGAGATCAAATTATTAATTTATAACATTAACTATCATTTGACTAAATGAAAATATGACCTTGATTCACTATCACTACTTTTAATATATATATATATATATATACACTGTATATGAAAAATTATGATTATCAAATAGCAAAATTAATTTATCCAGAAATCCACTTTATTTAACTGAAGACCATACCTAATTTTTTCTTCAAAGATTCGATTTATTAGATTCCCTTTGAACTTATAGGAATCCTTGAACTTATGTAATTCAAGGTTTTCTCTTATTTGAGAGAGAATGTCTCTCTCTGAAAAACCACCCACCTGTCGCGGGCTATCAAACCCTAATCCAGGGAAAGAGTCTGCACAAGACACCTGTTTCTGTCTTTCAAAGCTATTACTCATCATTTGTCTGGGATTTTCAATCCCAGTGACCAATCCTTTCACTGGTGACAGGGGTTTTTCCTGTGAAAAAAGACTTTTAGATGATAAAAATTGGGGTGAATTGTATGGTTTATAACACGTATGCATCTTCCTCCGAATTGCATATTCCCTGTCACAGAAATATCTGGATCTGGGAGACACTGTTGGTTTTTCACGGAAACTCTCCCTTTTCCGTGTTGGTTTTTCAGAATTAATTAATTTCTGTCTTGATTGACTTTGGCGACTTCTAACAAAATTGATAAATGTCGTACATTCGAATAGGGACTTTTTATTTAATGCCACTGCACAGGCTGCATTATCAAGGAAATTAAATTTCTTGATGAATAAACGTATCATTCCATCCAATCTGACATTTGGAATGACCGCCCTATACAAACGTTCAAAAACGGACATAAATGAGAACGTACTCTCATTCTGTTCAATTTGTAATTCCTTCAACATCTCATAGTTTGGATCAGATTCGTTCCTTGCACAGAAGATGAGATATTTTAGACTTATGATATCGTTATCATTTGAACAATCAAATGTCTCATTGTCAGAAGACTTTTTTAATGCCAATTGTCTAAAGAAATGCTGAGGTAACCACATACGGAATAACTGATTCGTCTCACTATTGGTTAAATTTAACTTCTCGATGGAACCTTCAAAAACCTCTGAATTTCTGCAAACATGTATTTTAGGATTATATGCGGGAATTAATTTGCATATGTCCAATAAATTTTTTCTAAGTGTAATCCCTAACTTAGCCTGTTCTATTTTTAGAAACTGATCGTCGCCATTTTCTCTCTCCACGTGTCTTTTCTGCACGTGTCCCATTCTGGCTCCTCCCCCTTCTGGCTTCACTACGTCATTTCCTGCTTCTTTCTCAGTATCTTGAAAGGCACCTTGACTAGGTAACACGTGTCTGTCGCCATTATCAAAATTCTGATTTACAAAATTACAGCCAACATTACAGTCAGAATTCACAATATCACTGACTGACATTCCAGGTTCTAAGCAGTCTTTGGATTTCTCTGTCACTAACTCTCCTGACAATTCAGGTTGTCTATTTCCACCATTTTTACACTTTTCTACGATTAACTTGTGAAAATCATAGACTAAATGACAGACATTTCTGATTTTCTGTTTCTCTCTATTAAAAGACCTTGCACATTCTATACGTGAATTCTCAAGTTCACACTCCTCATAAAAGCGTAACCAAATCTCTTCTACATTAGAAATATCTGGATAAGTGAACTGAAGTTTACTTTGCTTCACATATGAAGAGATAAAATCCATTTTCTTACCTGAAATGATCAGATGATCTGATGGATGATCCTGTAAGACTTGATCCACCTTGTTCAGCACGTCCAATACTTCTTATGGACTGACTTTATCTTTCTTGCTCAAAAATACGTCGAAAGTTAACTCCTGTAACTTTGTAAAGACTTTAAAGTTCATTTAAAAAAAAAACATTCATGCAACTTGACTTATACGTATTTCCTAGGTTCTACGTGATTTTATAAATTGTCGATTCCTGATCCTTTGCAGGAGATACTTAAAATACTTATGACTTTGATAACTTCGACCCCCCTTATGCAAAGTGAAGGAACAACAAAAAAATATATAAAAAAAATCACGAAGAGCTGACTCGCCAAATGTTAAAAAATATACTCTTAAATATATTTTTCTTCAAATACGTAAAGCCGCATGAAAGAAAGAACTTCCAAAGATGTAAAAAATAAATGTATTTTATCTATTTAAAAATGGTTGCCAGGGTTCAGTTACAGAAAGGAAAAATAATATACTTTGATAGCTTACACAAAAATAAGAGTTCATTTAGTCCATAATAATCAATGGGAAGTCTTTACCCAACTTTCTTTGATTCCTGAACGGCAATGCTGGGGATGTCATCTCTTAAGCTGGACAGCGTGTCATATCTTGCAGCACTGGAGTCTTCTCACCGCAGGCAGTGTGGAGGAGCGCCCAGTAGCCCCCTCCATCGTGTATTATATACCAGCTGCTCAGTCCATATAGGGTGTTTAGTTGAATATAGCTCCATATGACATAAGCTTCTAGAAGCTTCGGGAAGGATTTAAATATATCCCTCCATGCTCAGCACTCAAGTATATTCAATATGGGCATATTTACCCTTATAAACTTTATTAATAACCTATGCCCTCCAACATAAACAGAACTATGAATGTATATGTCTTACTATGAAATATTTGATAACTAGATGTATTAATTTTAATCATTTTACAGCAGGCTGTGATAGGGGGGTTGCAGGCTGTGACGGGGCGGTGGAGGCTGTGACGGGGGTAGAGGCTCTGACAGGGGGGGTGGAGGCTGTGACGGGGGTGGAGGAAGACCCATGACCTCTGAGGAAGACCCAGCTTTCTCACACTGGGCCCTACATTATGCTGCAAAATTTGTTGGTAGTCTTCAGACTTCATAATGCCATGCACACGGTCAAGCAGTCCAGTGTCAGAGGCAGCAAAGCAACCCTAAAACATCAGGGAACCTCTGCCATGTTTGACTGTAGGGACCGTGTTCTTTTCGTTGAATGCCTCTTTTTTTTCCTGTAAACTCTATGTTGATAGCTTTTTCCAAAAGCCCTACTTGTGTCTCATCTGACCAGCGAACATTCTTCCAAAACGTTTTAGGCTTTCTCAGGTAAGTTTTGGCAAACTCCAGCCTGGCTTTTTTATGTCTCGGGGTAAGAAGTGGGGTCTTCCTGGGTATCCTACCATACAGTCCCATTTCATTCAGACGCCGACGGATAGTACGGGTTGACACTGCTGTACCCTCGGACTGCAGGGCAGCTTGAACTTGTTTGGATGTTAGTCGAGGTTCTTTATCCACCATCCGCACAATCTTGCGTTGAAATCTCTTGTCAATTTTTCTTTTCCTTCCACATCTAGGGAGGTTAGCCACAGTGCCATGGGCTTTAAACTTCTTGATGACACTGCGCACCGTAGACACAGGAACTGTCAGATTTTTGGAGATGGACTTGTAGCCTTGAGATTGCTCATGCTTCCTCACAATTTGGATTTTCAAGTCCTCAGACAGTTGGTCTTCTTTCTTTCCTCCATGCTCAATGTGGTACACACAAGGACACAGGACAGAGGTTGAGTCAACTTTAATCCATGTCAACTGGCTGCAAGTGTGATTTAGTTATTGCCAACACCTGTTAGGTGCCACAGGTAAGTTACAGGTGCTGTTAATTACACAAATTAGAGAAGCATCACATGATTTTCCAAACAGTGCCAATACTTTTGTCCACCCCCTTTTTTATGTTTGGTGTGGAATTATATCCAATTTGGCTTTATGACAATTTTTTTATTGTTTTTCATTGAAGACAAATTAAATGAAGATAATAATACCAAAGAATTTGTGATTGCAATCATTTTCAAGAATAAACTGAGTATTATCTGACAGAATTGCAGGGGTATCAATACTTTTGGCCAGCACTGTATACCAGAGTTATTAATTAGATGGTAAATAGTGCTGTAAAAGCACACATAGTCAAATTAATTATGATGAACCATATACATATAATTGTAGTCATGCAGTGGAGTTAAAGCCAATAAATATAAGGTGCAGGAATGCAAGCTAAAAAATATTATAATTAATATATTATATTTTACATATAGGAAATGAATTGATAAAAAAATAGATAGAATTAGTAATTAAAGGATACATAAAAATTAAATAATAAAGTATATGTAACAATAAACAATAATAACCTCACTATTAAATTATTAAATAATAAAGTGCAAATTACAAATATATTGTAAGGTGAGTTCATCGATTTTATACATATACAAGAGCTGCAATCACTGCTACACTGTGATAGAAAAATGCAAAAACGCTGTCACCATAAACACAACCAAACAGGTAGATTCCATTGTGCTGCAACAGTGCAGAAACCATAGAAGCAGATACTATCAGTATAGGCCGCTGACTATGTGAGGGGGTGACTATCAAAGCAAGTAGTAGCCATAGTGTCGCGGGCGGGGAGGAGGGTGTCAGCACACTACGCTCACCCCTTCTGCTCGGGTCCGGCGGCTGCTGCTCAGTGGTGGCTCGAGTTGTGGGCCGGATCCCGGGGGTTCTCGAGCGGCACTCCTCGCCCGTGAGTGAAAGGGGGATTGTTGGGTGTGGGGATAGTTTATTGTCCGTGACGCCACCCACAGTTGTGGTGATTTCACCACCGCTGCTCAATATGGGGATCCCGGGGATGGTGATTCGGAGCAGCCAGGTGTTGCGTTGCCCCTCCGTGGGTAGGGGTTGGTGATCCCGGGGCCCGGTGATGAGATGGGAGATGCAGGGCCTGGTGGGCGCAGGGACGCGGGGCAGCGCTGTGCCTTGCGGCACTGTGGTACTCACTCAGCCTGAGACGTTGACACAGTTTTACGGTAAACCACACGGCTGGAAAGACGGTTCCCACGGACGGCTGCACTTGCTCTCCCAGTAGATGACGGTGATGTTCCTTTTCCTTGCACCTTTGTTTCTGTGTTGGTAGCGATGGGTTCCCACCGGTAACCCGCTCCCCGGTTTCAAGCTGGACCGGAGGAGCTCTACTCTTTGCCCGCAGGCGCTGGCCCTGAGAAACTGGTGCCCTGGCGGTGGCGGTGTTTCTGCTACAATGGTTGGGCTGTTGCCTTCTATCGGGACTTGGTTGTTGGGGGATCTGCGTCCCCTTCACTGACGGATTTGGCAAACTCTGGCGACTCCAAGCCTTGCCGGGGTCCGAGAGGCCCCTGCCCTAGTGCTGACTGTCCTTTGGTACACTGCTCCAGACCGCCGGGCCACTACCCGTCCGCGGTCCTTCCAGGAACTTCCAAACGGTCCCCCTCCAGACAGTCACCGCCATTGCTGACCCTGTCCTGCACTCAGCTGGACTACTTCAGCCTTTTCTCGCTTTCTTTTCTGTCACCACTCTTACTGTCCTCCTTTACCACTTTACTTCCTTCACTTCACTCCTGTTTACTCCTTCACTTAGCTCCTCACTCAAGCTCCCCCTGAGCTAATCTCTACTCCAGCCCTGCCTGGGCTAATCTTCCACTCCTTCCACTTCCTCCTCCAAACTCTATCTCTTCCCTGAGCTTTCTGCCTGGTACTTCCTGCCTCCAGGGCTGTGAACTCCTCGGTGGGCGGAGCCAACCGCCTGGCCCACCCCCTGGTGTGAACATCAGCCCCTGGAGGAAGGCAACAAGGATTTTAGTTTAGCTTTGGTGTTCCTAACTGGGATGTAGGGTGTGTTGGTACATGACCTGTGACCCCTGGCTTGCCCAGGGCGTCACATTCCCCCTTAGCAAAATGCAGACCGTCCCCGGGCTGCCCGTCCAACACCGGTTTTATTTTTCTGCAAAATATAACATTGTAAACGGTAACATATATACATTTTTAATGAATCTTCCCATCACGGGAGGCACATTTCTTAAACGTTGCAAAACGGTTTACGGTTACGGTTTACGCTCTCTCCCACCCAAGCAACCTGGCCCTGATGCTGCCCCTAAAGCCCAGGCAGCACCCCTTGACCCACAGTCCAGCACACGGTACCCGAGCGGGATCTGTCCTTTCCCTCCAGAGGGTAGCCACCGGTTCCTTTGGTGGCTGGGCCCCAGCCTACTCTGCTGGGGGGCCCTCCCTCCAACCTGCCTCTCCGGAGGCGGCATTGCGGAAAACGGTAACGGCAAACAACTTATTTACAAGCCACTTAACGTTTGTGGTTGCCCTGCAAGTTCACGGGCTTGTCCATGGATAGTTCCCATGCAAACTTTTTAAACGGTCCCCACTGGGACAACGGTGCCGGCTCCAGCCGGTTGCAAATCAAGCAGACAATCAGGTTACTGTTCGGTAATCATCTTATCATTAGCAGAACTTTCAAACAAACTTTCAAACAAAAGGGTGGTCCCAACGGGGACTGGACAACGGTGCTCCGCTGCCCTACTCCAGGCCTTCAGCTTCAACCGAGGGAGGGGGTGCAGGACTCACTCTGCTCTCCTGGCTGCCCCGCAGCTTCACATCCAGGGCAAACCACCCCCTCTCACCGTAGTGTCGGGTGTACTGAACGATGTCTCCCGGCATTAGGTTGCGGCCGGGATGCTCCTCAGGCAGGTGGGCATTCACATCCCGCCGGGCTACAAACACTTCGGCCTCCAGGCCCGGTTCATAGATAAACCCGTAGCCCCGGCGGACATCAAACCGCCTCACCTGCCCCACGTACAGCGGTCCCCGGACACGGAATGTTGCTTGCCGGAGGTTCTCCTTTTCTCTTATGGTTCTGGCCACCAGCTCGGCCTTCTTTCTCTCCCATTCACCGATCTCCAGGCCCAACGGTACCGGCTCCCTATCCCAATACGGCGCTGCTGTGAGCTCCGGCGCACGGATCGGGCCCCGCGGGACATTCTGGATGTTGCCCACTGTCAGGAATCTGGGCGGCGTGTCCCGCGGTGTCTTGGCCTTGGGCGCTGCCTTACAGCAACAACCCGGCGCTACCTCAGCCGAGGTGTGGGAGATGGGCATAGGGGCTTTCCGCTGCTGGGCCTTCGGCTCGGAACGGGTCATCGGCTCCGGCTCGGGGGACTTCTCAGGGGATGCCTCCGATTCAGCCTTCGGGACCTTCCACGGCAACACCTCCGGTCTACTACGGGCTCCGGCTACAGGTCGGTCCGCCTGGGCGGGGACGCTGGGTATTGCTACCGGTTGCGGTGGTAGCAGGCCTAATGGCGGGGTCACGGCCTCTGGGACGGGTGGCGAGGAAGGCAGCGGGGGGAGAGGGCTTGGACCGGGTCCCGCAGCCGCGATGACCGGCCCTTTCAGGGCATCGGGGCGTGGGTCACTCACCCTCCCTTTCTCCGCTTCCTCCTCGCGTCTCCGCACGGTGGCTATGACGTCCGCCATGTCTGTCTCCCACTCCTCCATGAGGAGCTGCATCCTGACCTGCAGCCGTTGATAGAGCTGCACGGTCCGGATTTCCACCCATGCCGCGGTTCCAGGCGCGGGGGCTACGGTGTCGCGGGACGGCATCCACATGGTGACTTCTACTTCCAGGAACGGTATGTCTGCAGAGTCCTGGCGTCCCTGCTTTTATAGCTGCAGCTACATGCAGCCAGCCGCCATCGCGTCCCCCTTAGCTCTTTCCAGCCCCTCCTCTCTCGGGGCGGGGTTTTGGCCTTCGCGCCTCTGCTACTCGAGAAGACGCTCGAGCGGGAACTTTTCGCGCCAAAGATGGCGACTTCTGAAATTTTTCAGCCGGATACCTCCGGCGGTAACAAGGCACACCTCTACCAAATGGCAGAGCGGTAAGATCCTGTTCGTGACGCCAAGTTGTCGCGGGCGGGGAGGAGGGTGTCAGCACACTACGCTCACCCCTTCTGCTCGGGTCCGGCGGCTGCTGCTCAGTGGTGGCCCGAGCTGTGGGCCGGATCCCGGGGGTTCTCGAGCGGCACTCCTCGCCCGTGAGTGAAAGGGGGATTGTTGGGTGTGGGGATAGTTTATTGTCCGTGACGCCACCCACGGTTGTGGTGATTTCACCACCGCTGCTCAATATGGGGATCCCGGGGATGGTGATGCGGAGCAGCCAGGTGTTGCGTTGCCCCTCCATGGGTAGGGGTTGGTGATCCCGGGGCCCGGTGATGAGATGGGAGATGCAGGGCCTGGTGGGCGCAGGGACGCGGGGGCAGCGCTGTGCCTTGCGGCACTGTGGTACTCACTCAGCCTGAGACGTTGACACAGTTTTACGGTAAACCACACGGCTGGAAAGACGGTTCCCACGGACGGCTGCACTTGCTCTCCCAGTAGATGACGGTGATGTCCCTTTTCCTTGCACCTTTGTTTCTGTGTTGGTAGCGATGGGTTCCCACCGGTAACCCGCTCCCCGGTTTCAAGCTGGACCGGAGGAGCTCTACTCTTTGCCCGCAGGCGCTGGCCCTGAGAAACTGGTGCCCTGGCGGTGGCGGTGTTTCTGCTACAATGGTTGGGCTGTTGCCTTCTATCGGGACTTGGTTGTTGGGGGATCTGCGTCCCCTTCACTGACGGATTTGGCAAACTCTGGCGACTCCAAGCCTTGCCGGGGTCCGAGAGGCCCCTGCCCTGGTGCTGACTGTCCTTTGGTACACTGCTCCAGACCGCCGGGCCACTACCCGTCCGCGGTCCTTCCAGGAACTTCCAAACGGTCCCCCTCCAGACAGTCACCGCCGTTGCTGACCTTGCTGACCCTGTCCTGCACTCAGCTGGACTACTTCAGGCTTTTCTCACTCTTTCTTTTCTGTCACCACTCTTACTGTCCTCCTATACCACTTTACTTCCTTCACTTCACTCCTGTTTACTCCTTCACTTAGCTCCTCACTCAAGCTCCCCCTGAGCTAATCTCTACTCCAGCCCTGCCTGGGCTAATCTTCCACTCCTTCCACTTCCTCCTCCAAACTCTATCTCTTCCCTGAGCTTTCTGCCTGGTACTTCCTGTCTCCAGGGCTGTGAACTCCTCGGTGGGCGGAGCCAACCGCCTGGCCCACCCCCTGGTGTGAACATCAGCCCCTGGAGGAAGGCAACAAGGATTTTAGTTTAGCTTTGGTGTTCCTAACTGGGATGTAGGGTGTGTTGGTGCATGACCTGTGACCCCTGGCTTGCCCAGGGCGTCACAATAGTATATACCAATTATATACGCTGACAATCTCCAGGTGCTACCAGGGGCGGACACAGACTGCAGGGGGCCCCTGTGCAAGAAATCTTTCTGGGCCCCTCCTTCATACCACAACAAAATGATGTAATCATATAGACTGTGCTATTTATTACTAGTTTAGGACACAACTACCAAACCTAAACAATAAGTGATCTCCATATTTACCATCTGACTATAACACAGCACAGTCCTGCGCACTTCTATCTGCTGCAGCTTCAGCGCTGTCTCCAATGCTTCTATTTACATTGGAGATGGCACAACCTGTATACCCTGTGTGTTTTGCATCTTATCAGTGGTACACGGCTCAAGAGTCTGAAGCCAGTGATTGTCTGCAGTGGTCACATGAGGCACCTGGGCTGTGATGTCTGCAGCCATTGTAAACACAAGCCTCAGGGAATGGAACACTAGAGCTGCCAGGCGGAAGAAAGATGAGGAGTTATGATTTATTAAAGGGATTGTCCAGACAAAAGGTCATTACCTGGAGGCCAGACTCTGTAAAAATAACTAAATAAATGGTACTCCCCTGCTGTCACCAGGATCCAGCGCAGGCCGTCCTGGGGCCACATTACTTATGTCCCCATTCTACCAGACACAGGACCGCTGCAGCTTGTGATTCCTGCAGTTCAAGTCACCTAACCGCTGCAGCCGATCACAAGCTGTAGCGGTCCTGTGTCTGGTAGAACGGGGACATAATTAATGCTGGCACAGACCACAGGGCGGCCTGCGCTGGATACAGGAGGGTGACTGCAGCTGGGAATAATTTATTTTGTTACTTTTACAAAATGTAACCCCCATTAAAGCTTTTGCAGACAATTTCTTTACAGTTCATGTATTATTTCAGACAACTGCTTTAAAGGGAACCTGAGAGCGTATCCCCATCAGCCGTGGGCAGCATGTACGATCACAGCCAGGCATGTGTGACCCTAAAACGCTGCGGAGATTCAGAAAACAGACTTTAATAGATGTCGGGGACTGAGCCCCAAGAAATACTAGTCCAAATACGTGACCTGGTGGCTTCTCCCTTCTCGCTGCCAGTGACTGACAGGTGTAAAGTATTCCTGTGTGCGTGTACAAAAAGAGACCTGTCACTGGCCGTGAGCAGGGAGAAGCCACCAGGTCACAGCTCTGTGCAGATAGTATCACCTGCGGCTCAGCCCCTGGCAGCTATTAAAGTTTGTTTTTCTCTGAATCTCCGCAGCGTGTAAAGGGCGCTTTACACGCTACAATATATCTTACGATGTGTCGGCGGGGTCACGTCGTGACGCACATCTGGCATCGTAAGTTACATTGTAGCATGTAACAGCTACGTGTGATTGCGATTCAACGGTAAAACGTTCATCGCATGCACGTCATTCAATTCCTAAAAATTGAACGTCAGATTGTTCATCGTACCCGGGGTAGCACACATCGCAGTGTGTGACACCCCGGGAACGATTAACAGATATTACCTGCGTCCCGCCAGCAATGCAGAAGGAAGGAGGTAGGCGGGATGTTTACGTCCCGCTCATCTCCGCCCCTCCGCTTCTATTGGCTGGCTGCCGTGTGACGTCGATGTGACGCCGAACGTCCCTCCCACTCCAGGAAGTGGATGTTCGCCGCCCACATCGAGGTTGTATGGAAGGTAAGTACGTGTGACGGGGGGTTATTCGTTTGTGCGACACGTTCAACAAATTGAACATGCCGCACATACGATGGGGCAGTACGATCACATACGATATCGTATGCTGGATCGTATGGTGTAAAACAGGCTTAAGTCACACATGCCTAGCGGAGATGGTATAGCCACTATCTGATACAGGCTGCGCCATCCACAGGTGACATGAATCCGCTGGCAGGCTCCTTGTAAGCAGCGCTCTATACCACTGGAGGGTCCAGAAGAGAAACAGGAAATACAAGAGAAAACAGCCGCAGCTTAGACATAATTATAGAAGGCGCCACTAACTTTATTGATGGAATGTGTGTACTGAGTGTACTGTGATGTGATAATACACCCACCCACCGCTGCTCTCTCCGGTGTCCAGCGCTGTTCTGCTCCTGTTCTCAGTGATGTTACCACCGCTCTCTCCGGTGTCCAGCGCTGTTCTGCTCCTGTTCTCAGTGATGTTACCACCGCTCTCTCCGGTGTCCAGCACTGTTCTGCTCCTGTTCTCAGTGATGTCACCGCCGCTCTCTCCGGTGTCCAGCGCTGTTCTGCTCCTGTTTCAGTGAAGTCACCGCCGCTCTCTCCGGTGTCCAGCGCTGTTCTGCTCCTGTTCTAAGTGATGTCACCGCCGCTCTCTCCGGTGTCCAGCGCTGTTCTGCTCCTGTTCTCAGTGAAGTCACCGCCGCTCTCTCCGGTGTCCAGCGCTGTTCTGCTCCTGTTCTCAGTGATGTCACCGCCGCTCTCTCCGGTGTCCAGCGCTGTTCTGCTCCTGTTCTCAGTGATGTCACCACCGCTGTCTCCGGTGTCCAGAGCTGTTCTGCTCCTCTTCTCAGTGATGTCACCGCCGCTCTCTCCAGTGTCCAGCGCTGTTCTGCTCCTGTTCTCAGTGATGTCACCGCCGCTCTCTCTGGTGTCCAGCGCTGTTCTGCTCCTGTTCTCAGTGAAGTCACCGCCGCTCTCTCCGGTGTCCAGCGCTGTTCTGCTCCTGTTCTCAGTGATGTCACCACCGCTGTCTCCGGTGTCCAGAGCTGTTCTGCTCCTCTTCTCAGTGATGTCACCGCCGCTCTCTCCAGTGTCCAGCGCTGTTCTGCTCCTGTTCTCAGTGATGTCACCGCCGCTCTCTCTGGTGTCCAGCGCTGTTCTGCTCCTGTTCTCAGTGAAGTCACCGCCGCTCTCTCCGGTGTCCAGCGCTGTTCTGCTCCTGTTCTCAGTGATGTCACCACCGCTGTCTCCGGTGTCCAGAGCTGTTCTGCTCCTCTTCTCAGTGAGGTCACCGCCGCTCTCTCCAGTGTCCAGCGCTGTTCTGCTCCTGTTCTCAGTGATGTCACCGCCGTTCTCTCCGGTGTCCAGCGCTGTTCTGTTCCTGTTCTCAGTGATGTCACCGCCGCTCTCTCCGGTGTCCAGCGCTGTTCTGCTCCTGTTCTCAGTGATGTCACCGCCGCTCTCTCCGGTGTCCAGCGCTGTTCTGTTCCTCTTCTCGGTGATGTCACCGCCGCTCTCTCCGGTGTACAGCGCTGTTCTGCTCCTGTTCTCAGTGATGTCACCGCCGCTCTCTCCGGTGTCCAGCGCTGTTCTGCTCCTGTTCTCAGTGATGTCACCGCCGCTCTCTTCGGTGTCCAGCGCTGTTCTGTTCATGTTCTCGGTGATGTCACCGCCACTCTCTCCGGTGTACAGCGCTGTTCTGCTCCTGTTCTCAGTGATGTCACTGCCGCTCTCTCCGGTGTCCAGCGCTGTTCTGCTCCTGTTCTCAGCGATGTCACCGCCGCTCTCTCCGGTGTCCAGCGCTGTTCTGTTCATGTTCTTGGTGATGTCACCGCCGCTCTCTCCGGTGTACCGCGCTGTTCTGCTCCTGTTCTCAGTGATGTCACCGCCGCTCTCTCCGGTGTCCAGCGCTGTTCTGCTCCTGTTCTCAGTGATGTCACCGCCGCTCTCTCCGGTGTCCAGCGCTGTTCTGCTCCTGTTCTCAGTGATGTCACCGCCGCTCTCTCCGGTGTACAGCGCTGTTCTGCTCCTCTTTTCAGTGATGTCATCGCCGCTCTCTCCAGTTTCCAGAGCTGTATTGCTCCTGTTCTCAGTGAAGTCACTGCCGCTCTCTCCGGTGTCCAGCGCTGTTCTGTTCATGTTCTCGGTGATGTCACCGCCGCTCTCTCCGGTGTCCAGCGCTGTTCTGTTCATGTTCTCGGTGATGTCGAGGCCGCTTTCTCCGGTGTCCAGCGCTGTTCTTTTCCTCTTCTCACTGATGTCACCGCATTACTGGCATGCATATTCATGCATGCAGCCACAGCCGACCCGGAAGTAGCTACAGAGGTGAGAGACACAGCGGCCAAATGCAGCAGAGCTGGAGAGTGCAGCACAACGGACAGCAGGAACAAGACAGGTGAATTTATGTCCATGTGCAATCACGGACCACGGAGCCCAGATTGCACATGGACAACCCATGTGTGCGGTGAATCACGTCACACGGAGGGATATAAGCGTTTCTATCAAGTCAGTGAAAAACGTCTGTGTTTTTCACTGACGTGTGAAACAGGCCTAACAGAGATTTCTGTCTCAAACAGTGTAGCGTGACCCAAGATACTGGAGAGTGGCAACGTCACTCAGAAGAGAAGGCCGGCGGTAGGAGAGTATATAAATACACTTCCACTACATTACATGCACATACACACACTCCATCAATAAAAAGAGAGTAGCAGGCTTCTGTATATGAATGTATTCCCCTATATGTGCACATGACTTCACCACATCAGGCCTTTCTCACACTTGTAAGGCCTGTATCACACGTCAGTGAAAAACACACATGTGCCTCCGTCTGAGGCCTCCAACACACATCCGTTAAAAACAAGCACGTGCCGCGAGACACGTATTTTTCTTGCGTGTTGCATGTGGTAAGTACGTGTCTCCGGTACGTGCGGTCCACGTGTGTTCTCCGTGTGCTATCCGCGATAGCACACAGAGAACCGGTAATTTGCATACTCACGTGGTCCAGGCTGCTTTCCAGGGTTCTGATCTTCGGCTCCAGCCCCGCCCACTCCCCACTGACGCTGCTTCCGGCCGAGCGGAGAGGAGGAGATTAGCGCCCGTGACAGCACACCTACCTCCTTTACACGCTCATAACGAGCGGTGGCCGGAAGGAACATTTTGCAGCGGAAGAATCTGCGGGGCTGGTGGAGGTATGTGTTTTTTTTTATTTTTAAATTAATGACACGTGTTCTCCGACGCATGTCACACGGAACCGCATCCAAACTACATCCGTGTGGTACGGGTGCGGGACGTGTGACACCCGTGCTGCCGGAGAATACGTGGACATGCCAGCATGAGAAAATCAGGGATGCACCACGTAAGTACGGAACGGACACACGTTCCGTTCCAAAATACTTACATGTGTCCAAACAATAATGAAAGCATAGGTCCACGTGTCTCCGTACCGCCGGTACGTGAAAAAACTGCCAAACACGTACCGGTGGCACGGATGTGTGTCTTAGGCCTGAAATAGACCTAATGGAGCTGAAATATCACATATAAACATATAGGTGAATACATGGATACACACAGATACTCATGCATCACATACACATATGTACACACACAGACAGATGGCCACATATTGCACACAGACTCACCCTCTGCAGATGATTGCACATGGGGCCCAGCACCTGCAGCCTCCTCTCCTGGGGCCCCACTGATGTCTTCTTCTGCTGTAATGTCAGTGCAGGAGGGGAGAGCAGCCATGAAGTGCAGAGCACAGGAGGCAGACATGTTATACAGTGGCCTCTGCTGGAGGCGGAGCTGGTGGGCGGAGCCTCCCTCTGTCTCTGAGAAACGACGTCATCCTGTGCGCGCCGGCCGGCAGCTTCTGCAGAGGTGCTGAATCCTGCCGGCTCCTGCAGCCCCTGACAGGTGAGGAAGAGCCATGTCAGCCCCGCATAATCACATGCAGTCAGCTGATCGGCCCTGCTTCTCCTGTTAAGATTGAAGCTGCCACCAGCAAAGGAGATCTCCACATGTTTCCAGGCCCTCGGGGCCCTCCCGCTCGGGGCCCCTGTGCGGCTGCACCGGGATATGTCCGCCAGAGGGCGCTACCAAGTCTATACCACCTATTACCTGGCCTCATAAATTTGTGCCAAAATGGTGATGGATGTTTTGGCGCCTGATGTAGCATGTTATCAGGGGCGGATAAAGAGTAGCCCGAGCCCCGGCAGTTTAGAAGGTCTGAAGCCCCCCCCCCCCCCCCAGCCCCAGTCCTGGTGTATGATGGGACATGATCCCCTTCGCTATTACATATGACAGGTCATTTGATTAACCCCTTCAGCCCCGGGGCACTTTCCGTTTTTGCGTTTTTGTTTTTTGCTCCCCTTCTGAGAGCCGTAACTTTTTTATTTTTCCGTCAATCTTGCCATATGAGGACTTGTTTTTTGCGGGACAAGTTGTACTTTTAAATGAAACCATAAGTTTTACCATATGGTGTACTGGAAAACAGCAAAAAAATTCCAAATGCGGAAAAATTGCAAAAAAAGTGTGATGGCACAATAGTTTTTGGGATGTTTTATTCACGGTGTTCACTATATGGTAAAACTGATGTGTAGGTATGATGCCTGAGGTTGGTGCGAGTTTGTAGACACCAAACATGTATAGGTTTACTTGTATCTAAGGGGTTAAAAAAATTCACAAGTTTGTCCAATAAAAGTGGCGCACGTTTTGCGCCATTTTCCGAAACACGTAGCGTTCTTATTTTTTGGGATCTATGGCTCAGTGATGGCTTATTTTTTGCGTCTCGAGCTGATGTTTCTAATGGTAGCATTTTTGCGCAGATGCTACGTTTTGATCGCCTGTTATTGCATTTTGCGTAAAACTTGTGGCGACCAAAAAACGTAATTTTGGCGTTTGGAATTTTTTTGCCACTACGCAGTTTACTGATCAGATTAATTGATTTTATATTTTGATAGATCGGGCATTTCTGAACACGGCGATTCCAAATATGTGTATATTTATTTCTTTTTTAACCCTTTAATTTTCAATGGGGGGAAAGGGGGGTGATTTGAACTTTTAGGTTTTTTGTTTTTTTTAATTTTTTAAAACTTTTTTTTTACTTTTTTTATTTTATTTTACTAGTCCCCCTAGGGGGCTATAGCGATCAGCAATCCGATTGCTGATCGCTATCTGCTGATCACAGCTATACCGCTGTAAACAGCAGAAATAGTCACTTTCTTTTTTCCTCTGCTCCGTGCCGAGGAAGAATGAAAGTGAAACTTCATAGCAGCAGGCGTCATCACATGACCCTGTGCTACGATGGCATCCACCGAACGTCACGTGATCACTCACGTGACGTCCGGAGGGGGCGGCGGTAAGTAAAAAACATGGCCGCGCGCATATAGATCTCGCTGCCAGACTTTGGCAGCGAGATCTAATGGGTTAATGTTCCAGGTGGAATGCGATTCCACTCGGAACATGTAGGCACACATGTCAGCTGTTGAAAACAGCTAATATGTGTGCCGATCCACGCCGCCTGCCCGCGGCAGGGGGCGGGGCTTACCGGGACATGATCCATGACGGAAAGATCCGTCCATGGTCGTGAAGGGGTTAACAGATCACATCTGCAGATGCAGAGAGAGGCAAAGTGCGGCCATATACATAATACAGCAGGGGTGGGCAATTTATGTTCCAGAGGGGCCACATGAGACACCAAAAGACTCAAGCAATAGGCTGAAATTAACTCTGCTCAATATTAATATTAACACATTCATTATAATTATTGTTTTCTATTAATTGTATCATTTAATATTGAGCAGAATTAAGTATGCTGACATCCCCCTATATACAGAATGAGCCCAGACACAGGCCCATATATACAGTATAAGCCCTAATATAGACCCCTATATACCGTACAGTATGCGCCCTGAGATAGCCCCTATATTCAATATGAGCCCCCACATAGAACCTATATACAGGATGAGCCCTCATATAGCCCTCTATATACAATATAAACCCTACAGGACTTCCTATATACAGTGTGAGCTCTCATATAACCTCCCTATATACAGGATGAGCCCTCTATATAGCCTCTATATTCAGCATGACAGCATGAGTTCCCACATAGCCCCTATATAAAGTATGAGCTTCTCATAGACCCCTATATACAGTATTAGCCACACATAGCCCCCTTTATACAGGATCAGCCCCCACATAGCTTCTTATATACAGTGTGAACCCTCACCTAGCTCGCCATGTACAGGATAAGCCACCAAACAGCTCAATACATACAACATGAGCCCCCACATAGCCCCCTATAAATAACATGAGCCCCCACATAGCTCCCTATATACAGTGTTAGCCCCCATATAGGTCATCATGTACAGGATGAGCCACCACACAGCTCACTATATATAGCATGAGCCCCCACATAGCCCCCTATATACACTATGAGACCCCACATACCCCCTATATACAGTATGAGCCCCCACATAGCCCCCTATATACAGTGTTGGCCCCCACATAGGTCACCATGTACAGGATGAGCCACTATACATCTCACTATATACAGGCACACATCCCATAAATATAAAAAACACCCCAAAACATTTACTCACCTCGCTCCAATTTCCCTGACGCACTGCTCTTTGGGAGCTGAGAATGTATTGCTGACGTCAGCACATAAACATTACATTGAGGGTGTCTGGCCTTGGGCCCCCCTGGAGCATCGGGCCCCAGACGGTAGCCCTGATTGCTCTCATTAAAATCCATCTACGCATGTTAGGTTGTGCACCTTTTCCAATAAACTTATCCCTTTCAACGATTCCACTCCCCATTGACAGAGAAAGTGTAAAACATGTCTAAAAAACATAGTATAAATAGTTCAGGTTATGAAAGCCGGTATTTTAAGCCCAAGTTATGGTACAATTCATGTGCATTTAGCTGGATAAATAAGCAACACTACAGTATAAAGAGTAAAGAGGCTGCAGCTCTGGTACAGCTATATATTAGGGGTGCTGAAAGGTTGACCCCAGAGATCTAACATTGATGTCCTATCCTAATGATACGCCATTACTATTCTAATCAAGGAAAATACCGGAACTAAAGAAGCTGAAAACCTTTATAAAGATATAACATTTATTATCACAGAATTCTGTACTGAGAAGGGAAATTATAGTGAGAGGGCAGTCAATATAAAGGGAATCTGTCAGTAGGATCAACCTTCCTAAGCCGTCTATATGGACATGTAGGACATAGGACGCTGAATGAAGTCACACCTTGACGGCTGTGATTCGATGTCTTACTCCAGAGAAATCCACGTTTTCTTATATGTCAATGAGCTGGTAAGAGCTATGGGCCGGACACATTAACCCCTTCACGACCATGGACGGAAAGATCCGTCCTTGTGCCCTGGGCCTTAACGACCAAGGACGGATCTTTCCGTCATGGCGGAATCGCGGCACCGGAGCCTCCGGTGACTGCGATCGGTTAACATAAACCGCAGATTCGGGGAGGAGGGGACCTGTTCCTGACCTTAGGAGGGGTGGTGCCTCCTCCCCGGACCTACGGAGGCTGTGATTGGCTGACGAACGCCGCTCAACCAATCACAGCCACTGTAATGTTCCAGCCATTTAAAATGACTGAAACATTGAATTCCAGCCCTGGCCAGTGCAGCTGTAGCACTGGCCATTGGCTGGAGCTGGGTGACCTCACTGGATCACCCTCCCCCAGCTCCACTACTCTGATTGGAGAGATCGGTCTTGTGACCGATTTCTCCAATCACAGTGGACCTGTTGCCGGTGACCGCCCCCGTCATCGTCCCTGCAGCACGCCAGCACATAGTGAGTGTACACAGTGCAATGGCAGGGCGACAAGCTCCGGTCCCATGCTGTTCTGAGACCGGAGCATGGGACCCGGAAGTTGCCGCGCTGCCATTGCACTGTATGAAAAGCGTCCCGATCCGCCGCCGCCGCTGCCCACCGCGATCTGTCACCTGTCTCCCCGATCTCCTGCCCGCACCCTCACCCCCACACCTCCCGATCCGCTGCCGCCCTCCATCTGCCACAGTGCCACCGCTCCCCCCAATCTGCTGCCCGGCCCCTCACCTCCGTGCAGCAGATCGGAGGGAGCGGTGGCACTGTGACAGATGGAGGAGGACTGGGATCGTGCACCCTGTCCTCCTCCATCTGTCATAGTGCCACCGCTCCCTCCGATCTGCTGCCCGGCCCCTCCCCCTCGTGATCGGTGCTCGCCCCCTCCCCTCCGTGATGTGCTGCTTCGCCCCCTCCCCTCCCCTCCGTGATGTGCTGCTCGCCCCCTCCCCTTCCCTCCCCTCCGTGATGTGCTGCTCGCCCCCTCCCCTCCCCTCCGTGATGTGCTGCTCGCCCCCTCCCCTCCGTGATGTGCTGCTCGCCCCCTCCCCTCCCCTCCGTGATGTGCTGCTCGCCCCCTCCCCTCCCCTCCGTGATGTGCTGCTCGCTCCCTCCCCTTCCCTCCCCTCCGTGATGTGCTGCTCGCCCCCTCCCTTCCCCTCCGTGATGTGCTGCTCGCCCCCTCCCCTCCCCTCCGTGATGTGCTGCTCGCCCCCTCCCCTCCGTGATGTGCTGCTCGCCCCCTCCCCTCCCCTCCGTGATGTGCTGCTCGCTCCCTCCCCTCCCCTCCGTGATGTGCTGCTCGCTCCCTCCCCTCCCCTCCGTGATGTGCTGCTCGCCCCCTCCCCTCCGTGATGTGCTGCTCGCTCCCTCCCCTCCCCTGCCCTCCGTGATTTGCTGCTCGCCCCCTCCCCTCCCCTCCGTGATGTGCTGCTCGCCCCCTCCCCTCCCCTCCGTGATGTGCTGCTCGCTCCCTCCCCTTCCCTCCCCTCCGTGATGTGCTGCTCGCCCCCTCCCCTCCCCTCCGTGATGTGCTGCTCGCCCCCTCCCCTCCCCTCCGTGATGTGCTGCTCGCCCCCTCCCCTCCCCTCCGTGATGTGCTGCTCGCCCCCTCCCCTCCCCTCCGTGATGTGCTGCTCGCACATCTTCCGCTGTTTTTTTTTTCTATGCCATGGGGGTCTAGTTTCCAAAATGGGGTCACATGTGAGGGAGCTCCACTGTTTCGGCACCTCAGGGGGTCTCCAAACAGCATGGAATACGCTAATTGTCCCAGACAATTTTGCGTTTGAAACGTCAAATGACGCTCCTTGCCTTCCGAGCCCTGCTGTGCGCCCAAACATTTGAGTTCCACCACATATGAGGTATCTGCGTACTCAGGAGAAATTGCACAATACATTTTATGCTGCAATTTTTCCTGATACCCTTGTGAAAAAAAAAGCTACCTGGTTGAAGTAACAATTTTGTGGTAAAAAAGGTTTTTTTTATTTTCACGGCTCAACTCTATTAACTTTTGTGAAGCCCCCAGAGGCTCAAAGTGCTTAATAAACATCTAGATAAATTCCATGAGGGGTCTAGTTTCCAAAATGGGGTCACATGTGGGGGAGCTCCACTGTTTCGGCACCTCAGGGGGTCTCCAAACGCAACATGGTGAGGATAAAGATTCCAGCTAATTTTCTGTTCAAAAAAGTCAAATGGCGCTCCTTCCCTTCCGAGTCCTGCCGTGCGCCAAAACAGTGGTTTTTCGCCACATATGAGGTATCTGCGTGTTCAGTAGAAATTGCCCAACAAATTTTGGGGGTTCATTTAATCCTGCTACCCTTGTGAATATGCAATATTTGAGGCTAAATTAACATTTTTGTTGCAAAAAGTAAAATGTTCATTTTTTCCTTCCACATTGCTTTAGTTACTGTGAAGCACCTGAAGGGTTAATAACCTTCTTGAATGTGGTTTTGAGTAGCCTGAGGGGTGCCGTTTTTGGAATGGTGTCACTTTTGGGTGTTCTGTGTCATGTAGACCTTTCAAAATCGCTTCAAATGTGATGTGGTCCCTAAAAAAAGTGGCTTTGTAAATTTTGTTGTAAAAATGAGAAATTGCTCATAAACTTTGAACCCCTATAACTTCCTTACATTTTTTTTTTTTTTCCCAAAATTGTTCTGATGTAAAATAGACATGTGGGAAATGTTATTTATTAATTATTTTGTATCATATGTCTCATTGGTTTTAGAGTATAAAAATTCAAAGTTTGAAAATTACAAACTTTTCTAAATTTTCGCGAAATTTCCGTTTTTTTCACAAAGAAATGCAAAAAATATCGGCCTAAATTTACCACTAACATGAAGCCCAATATGTCACGAAAAAACAATCTCAGAATCACTGGGATCCGCTGAAGCGTTCCAGAGTTATAACCTCATAAAGTGACACTGGTCAGAATTGCAAAAAATGGCCTGGTCTTTAGGGTCAAAATAGGCTTGGGGCTGAAGGGGTTAATATTCTATGACCTACATGTCCATATAGATGGATTGGGAGGGTGGATCCTACTGACAAATTACTGTGAAATCCAATTAAAATGATCTGAACTGCCATAGATCCATCAGAGGAGATTATGGTAAAATCTATGACCACCATTTATCTCCTGGTCCCTATAATGCAGTCATATCCCTTTTGGCGTTCATTAGGGATTTTGGTGCTGGAACTCTCAGAAACGTCTAAGCACATAGCCCTCCACATCAGTGACAGCTTACTTACAATGTTACATCAGATTTTTAATAAGAGAAAACCATGAGAAGTGCAAAGGTATTATCAAAAAGGCCACAAAAATGTTTCTGCTATTTGTTAGTGTCCCTATAATGTGTATCTGCCCCTGTCAGTGTTATGTACATACAGCAGTGCAACCCTGTAATGGCATTTGTTAATATTAGAGTCACAATGTTACCTTGGTCTGGAATGAGAAGTCTGCGTGGACCAGGAAGGGGCTTCCAGTTGCCAGCTGAAGAACTCGCCTCTCCACCATGACATCCTCGTCATCACCAGCGGCTAGCAGAGCTCTCTTGCTGACGATCTTAACAGCAAATTCCTGGCGGGTTAAAGTATCTTCCGCCATCAGGACCTTTCCAAAACCTCCAAAGCCGAGCAGATGATGGAATAGTAATCTCTCTTTGATGGAAGGAGAGCTTGTGCTGGAAGTGGTTGGCCGAACACCGCTGTATCCTATCAGGGGAGATAAATGGGATATATTACAATAACATCTACAGGACATTATTCACACTGAGGACACTGTTCTCCTATGTTAGGAATGGAAATATTTATTGGTCCAGCAGTGAGTTACAGTAAAGTCATTGCTAAGCAGCTACTAATAATTCTCCATGTCTTGTGGTAAATCTCAGAACTGAACCTGCCCATTATACAATGATTGGAACATTTCATCATGATTTGGGAATAATAGAAACCTCTGACCACTTTGTTCTGGTGAATTGTGCCTACTACACCTAGAATCATCCACCCTGATATTACACTGGTTTTGGTAATTTTGTATTATAAAAGACAGATTTGGAATAACTTCTCAGAGTTTTTACCCCTGGATAACATGTGGAGGTAGAAAACATGTACAATAATGTTCCCCATAATTACTGGTTGTATTTCTCTGCTTACCTGAGCCTCTCGGGTCCTCCTGCAGGTCTTCTTTCTTCTGGATCTTGGTCTTGATTGATGGTGTCTTTCCTTCCTCTGAACAGTCCAGGCCGATTCTTCTGTTCTTCGGTCCTTTACTCTGGGCAATGACGTCTTCATCCGCTCGCTCCATCTCTGGAGTGGGAGACATCTTATGCACTGGGTCTGATTTCTTCCTCTTTCTTGCCCTCCTTTTGGCCTTTTGGGCAATGACGTCTTCGTCCAATCGTTCCATCTCTGGAGTGGGAGACATCTTTTGCACTAGGCCTGATTTCTTCCTCTTTCTTGCCCTCCTTTTGGCCTTTTGGGCAATGACGTCTTCATCCATGCGTGCCATCTCTGGCCTGGGAGACGTGTTCTGTACTGGGCCTGATTTCTTTTTGGCCTTTTTGATTGAAGACTTCTCATCAGCCGATGAGTCCAAGTGTCTTCTTTTCCTCAATCTCTTTTTCATCACAACCTCTTCTTTATCCATATTAGAACTTTGCTCACAATCCGCAGACAGCTTCTTCACCGTCACCAGCCAACTCCAACTGTCACTTTTCTAACTGTCAGCTTGCGGTTAAATGCAAAGCATCATAATAGCCCTGAGCGCACGGGCACCTGGTCATGTGATCAGTAACTGACCAATAAGATTCTAAGGCTAATGTTACAGTATAAGTATTTGAAAATATCATTTTATATGAGTTGTAATAAAATATTTTTTTCATGCTGTGTTAGGCCTTGTGCGCAGTGCGTGTTTTGTGGCCTAAATCTGCATGTCTATCTTTATGCCAGATAAGTCAATGAGAATTCTGAAGTGTTGTGCGCACATTGTTTATACTTTACTTGCAGATTTAGTGCAGAAAATCATTTTTTCTGCATTTTTTGGCCCTTCCACCCATTGACTTAAGGGGGCTTTATACGCTACGATATCGTTAATGTTTTATCGTCGGGGTCACGTCGTTAGTGACGCACATCCGGCGTCATTAACGATATTGCAGTGTGTGACTCTTATGTGCGATCTAAAACGATCGCAAAAGCGGCCAAAATCGTTTGCTGCGGAGAGGTCGTCCTAACACAAAAAATCGTTTACCTCTCATTAGCGATGCTGTTCGTCGTTCCTGCTGTGTGTGACACCGCAGGAGCGAGGAACATCTCCTTACCTGCCTCCACCGGCAATGCGGAAGGAAGGAGGTGGGCAGGATGTTACGTCCCGCTCATGTCCGCCCCTCCGCTTCTATTGGACGCCTGCCGTGTGACGCCGCACGACCAGCCTCCTTAGAAAGGAGGCGGATCGCCGGCCAGAGCGACGTCGCATGGCAGGTAAGCCGTGTGACGGGGATGCGCGATTTTGTGCGCGACGGGGGGAGCGATATGCCAGTGTCGCACAAACGATGGGGGCGGGTACGCACGCTAGCGATATCGGTACTGATATCTCTATCGTGTAAAGCCCCCTTTACTCTTAGGAGTTTAAATGTAAATTCTAGTGACTTTATCTTTCAAATCTTATTAACCCCTTCATGACCGGCCAATTTTTAACTTTCCGGGTTTTTTTTCGCCAGTCTTCTTCTGAGAGACGTAACTTTTTTATTTTTCAGTCAATATGGTCATGTGAGGGCTCATTTTTTGCGGAACGAGCTGTACTTTTAAATTAAACCATAAGTTTTACCATATAGTGTACTGGAAAACGGCAAAAAAATTCCAAATGCAGAAAAATTGCAAAAAAAGTGCGATAGCACTATTGATTTTGAGATATTTTATTCACTGTGTTCACTATATGGTAAAACTGATGTGTGGGTGTGATGCCTCAGGTTAGTGCGAGTTTGTAGACACGAAACATGTATAGGTTACTTTTATATAAGGGGTTAAAAAAAAATCAGACGTTTGTCCGAAAAAAGTGGCGCACGTTTTACGCCATATTCCATGACCCATAGCATTCTCATTTTTCGGGATCGAGGCTCAGTGATGGCTTATTTTTTGCGTCTCGAGCTGATGTTTTTAACGGTACCATTTTTGCACAGATGCTACGTTTTGATCGCCTGTTATTGCATTTTGCGCATAAGTTGTGGCGACAAAAAAAATAATTTTGGCGTTTGGAATTTTTTTGATGCTACGCCGTTTACTGATCAGATTAATTGATTTTATATTTTGATAGATCGGGCGTTTCTGAACGCGGCGATACCATCTGTGGTTTTTTTGGGGTTTTTTTAACCCTTTAATTTTCAATGTGGCGAAAGGGGGATTTGAACTTTTAGGTTTTTTTGTTGTTTTTTTTCTATTGTTTTAAAAAAAATTTTTTACTTTTTTTTTATTTTATTTTACTAGTCCCCTTAGGGAGCTATAGCGATCAACAATCCGATCGTGTCCTATCTGCTGATCACAGCTACACAGCTGTAAACAGCAGATATGCTCACTTTCTACTTCACTGGGCTGCGGGCCGAGTGAAACTGAAAGTAATTCATGGCAGGTACAGGAGTCATCACATGACCCTGTGCTACCACGACAACTACCATAAGTCACGTGATCACGTCACGTAAGTGAGTAAACGTTTACCGCGATCGCGACTATAATGGCGCTGTCACATATTGACAGTGCCATTTAAGGGGTTAAACGGCACGAGCAGATAATGATTCTGCTCGTGCCTAGCAGGCACACATCTCAGCTGTGAAAATCAGCTGAGATGTGCGCCGAGCGCTGCATGCTGCCGGCGGCAGACCGCGAGCAGTAACATTATGACCGCTAGGACGTAATATTACTGCCCGCGGTCGTTAAGGGGTTAAGGTAAAAAACATTTGTGAAAGCGTTATCTTACAGATGTAGGGTTATGAACAGTTGAACCAGTTCATGTTTTTTTGACCCATTTGTATTTTGCTAATAATTGTAAATGGTAAATTCATAAAATCATTTAGTTCTCACGTTCCACAAAGTCCAGAGTTGTTCCTCTGCCGCAAATCAGGTGACTGCGTACAGGTTCCGTTAACTACGCTACAGCCAATCACTGGGCTTAGCGGCCCATGCTGTCTGTCACTAGGCCCAGTGATTGGCTGCAGCGCTTCTGTCGGAACGTCACTTCTGCTACCTGTACACAATCACCATTTTAGTGGCAGAAACTCAGCGCTGGATCTGGGGAAATTGAGTCACTGATTTTATTATTTTTTCCCCTAGAAGGGGAAAGCCACTAAAAGGGTCTGTTTTATCCCTTGTCAAATTGACTGTTGCATTATTTATTGAAAATTATATCAAACCTTTTTCCCCCATTGCAGTTATTAAGAAAAAGACTGATAAAAGTGTGTCTTAATAAATTAGAATATCATCAAAAAGTTAATTTGTTTCAGTCATTTAATACAAAAAGTGAAGCACATATCTTATATAGAGTCATTACACACAGAGTGATCTATTTCAAATGTTTATTTCTGTTAATATTGATGATTATGGCTTACAGCCAATGAAAACCCAAAAGTCATTATCTCAGAAAATTAGAATAAATAACAACAAAACACCTGCAAAGGTTTCCTAAGCATTTAAAATGGCCCCTTAGTCTGGTTCAGTAAGCTACACAATCATGGGGAGGACTGGTGACTTGACAGCTGTCCAGAAGGCAGACATTGACACACTTCACAAGGAGTATATGCCACAAAAGGTCATTGCTAAAGAAGCTGACTAATCACAGAGTGCTACATCCAAGCATATTAATGGACAGTTGAGTGGAAGGAAAAAGTGTGGTAGAAGAAGGTGCACAAGCAACCAGGATAACCGCAGCCTTGATAGGATTGTTAAGAAAAGGCCAAAAAGTTGGGGAAGATTCGCAAGGAGTGGACTGCTCCTGGAGTCAATTCTCCAAGAGCCACCACACAGACATATCCAGGACATTAACTACAAGTGTAACATTCCTTGTATCAAGCCACTCATGAGCAATAGACAACACCAGAAGCATCTTTCCTGGGCCAAGGAGAAAAAGAACTGGACTGTTGCTCAGTGGTCCAAGGTGTTGCTTTCAGATGAAAGTAAATGTTGGATTTCATTTGGAAATCGCGGTCCCAGAGTCTGGAGGAAGAGTGGAGAGGCCAAAATCCAAGCTGCTGGAGGTCTAGTGGGAAGTTTCCACAATCAGTGATGGTTTGGGGAGCCATGTCATCTGCTGGTGTAGGTCCACTGTGTTTTATCAAGACCAAAGTCACAGCAGCCGTCTACCAGGAATTTTTAGAGCACTTCATGCTTCCCTCTGTTTTTGGACATGGAAATTTCATTTTCCAGCAGGACTTGGCACCTGTCCACACTGCCAAAAGTACCAATACCTGGTTTAATAATCACAGTATCACTGTGCTTGATTGTCCAGCAAACTCACCTGACTTTAACCCCATAGAGAATCTGTGGGGTATTATCAAGAGGAAGATGAGAGACACCAGACCCAACAATGCAGACGAACTGAAGGCTGCTGTCAAAGCAACCTGGACTTCCAGAACACCTCAGCAGTGCCACAGGCTGATCGCCTCCTTGCCACGCTGCATTGATGCAGTAATTCACGCAAAAGGAGCCCCGACCAAGCATTGAGGCATTTACTGTACAGACTTTTCAGTAGGCGCCAACATTTCTGAGTTTAAAGGGAACCTGTCAGGTCCAATATGCACCCAGAACCACGAGCAGTTCTGGGTGCATATTGCTAATCACTGCCTAACCGTCCCTGTATCTGGAAGCATAGATAAAGAGATCTTTAGAAATAGTATTTCTAAAGATCTTTTACTGTATGATGAGTGAGGGCACTAGTCCCCTGGGCGTTAGTTCCCCGGACAGTCGCCCCTCATTAACATGTTAGTACGCCCCTGTGCTAATAAATACGCAGCATCACAGGATGATCTCACTCACCTCTCGGCCGCCATCGCGTCCGACAGGGGATTTCGGCTCAGTGAGTATGACCCCGGACTTTGGGTCATGCGCACTGAGCCGAAATCCAGCGATGGCGGCAGAGAGGTGAGTGAGATCATCCTGTGACGCTGCGTATTCATTAGCATGATAGCACGCCCACAGCACAGAATACTTTCACCATCCTATTACCTGTATGCCCATAGTAATAGCTTAAAATGGTCAAAGGTGTTGCAGATTCCCTTTAAGTTTAGGAAGTGCCGGCAATTCTTCTATTTTGTATTATGGAGTCATGTCCTTTGTCTGTGCACTCCTCTCAGTTACTTAAGGTGTTTTAATTTTTCTTTTGTTCATCCTTTTCTAGCCCATATAAGAGGTCACTTTAGACACAAAGAGAGGCATAAATTAGATTAGGACTCAGCTGACAGTTACATCTTGGTGTGGTGACTGGGCTCAAGTATATTTGCCATTTTTATGTGCCAAGTAACTCATGTTTTCTAAAAAAAAAACAACTGGAAGAAGCATCGCTAATACGAAACGTGCGTTGGGTGTGGAAAGCTATTACCTCTCTCCTGTCGACTTTCCTATAGGTATAATTATGGTTTAATATAGGGCCTGATTAATATAGCTATGCATACATAATGTGATTTCTGTCTAATATATATTTTGTATACGTACTAATTGTATGCATGAATATATGGATATATTTTTTGGCGGGTCTGGCTGTTATTATCAATTATACTTTATACTTTATGGGGAAGTGGATGGGTCAGGTGTTCCCAATATAATATCTATCCTTTTTTTTGAGACATCCTTTTGTATGTTCTGTATGTTAATAGTTTAACTATTTAATAAAGATCTAAATATTATACAGTACCTACAAGTAGTATTCAACCCCCTGCAGATTTAGCAGGTTTGATAAGATGCAAATAAGTTAGAGCCTGCAAACTTCAAACAAGAGCAGGATTTATTAACAGATGCATAAATCTTACAAACCAACAAGTTATGTTGCTCAGTTAAATTTTAATAAATTTTCAACATAAAAGTGTGGGTCAATTATTATTCAACCCCTAGGTTTAATATTTTGTGGAATAACCCTTGTTTGCAATTACAGCTAATAATCATCTTTTATAAGACCTGATCAGGCCGGCACAGGTCTCTGGAGTTATCTTGGCCCACTCCTCCATGCAGATCTTCTCCAAGTTATCTAGGTTCTTTGGGTGTCTCATGTGGACTTTAATCTTGAGCTCCTTGCACAAATTTTCAATTGGGTTAAGGTCAGGAGACTGACTAGGCCACTGCAACACCTTGATTTTTTCCCTCTTGAACCAGGCCTTGGTTTTCTTGGCTGTGTGCTTTGGGTCGTTGTCTTGTTGGAAGATGAAATGATGACCCATCTTAAGATCCTTGATGGAGGAGCGGAGGTTCTTGGCCAAAATCTCCAGGTAGGCCGTGCTATCCATCTTCCCATGGATGCGGACCAGATGGCCAGGCCCCTTGGCTGAGAAACAGCCCCACAGCATGATGCTGCCACCATCATGCTTGACTGTAGGGATGGTATTCTTGGGGTCTTATGCAGTGCCATCCAGTCTCCAAACGTCACGTGTGTGGTTGGAACCAAAGATCTCGATCTTGGTCTCATCAGACCAGAGAACCTTGAACCAGTCTGTCTCAGAGTCCTCCAAGTGATCATGAGCAAACTGTAGACGAGCCTTGACATGACGCTTTGAAAGTAAAGGTACCTTACGGGCTCGTCTGGAACGGAGACCATTGCGGTGGAGTACGTTACTTATGGTATTGACTGAAACCAATGTCCCCATTGCCATGAGATCTTCCCGGAGCTCCTTCCTTGTTGTCCTTGGGCTAGCCTTGACTCTTCGGACAAGCCTGGCCTCGGCACGGGAGGAAACTTTCAAAGGCTGTCCAGGCCGTGGAAGGCTAACAGTAGTTCCATAAGCCTTCCACTTCCGGATGATGTTCCCAACAGTGGAGACAGGTAGGCCCAACTCCTTGGAAAGGGTTTTGTACCCCTTGCCAGCCTTGTGACCCTCCACGATCTTGTCTCTGATGGCCTTGGAATGCTCCTTTGTCTTTGCCATGTTGACCAAGTATGAGTGCTGTTCACAAGTTTGGGGAGGGTCTTAATTAGTCAGAAAAGGCTGGAAAAAGAGATAATTAATCCAAACATGTGAAGCTTATTGTTCTTTGTGCCTGAAATACTTCTTAATACTTTAGGGGAACCAAACAGAATTCTGGTGGTTTGAGGGGTTGAATAATAAATGACCCTCTGAATAAACTTTTCACAATTTAAAAAAAAAAAAAAAAAAAAGAAATAACATTCTTTTTTGCTGCAGTGCATTTCACACTTCCAGGCTGATCTACAGTCCAAATGTCACAATGCCAAGTTAATTCCGAATGTGTAAACCTGCTAAATCTGCAGGGGGTTGAATACTACTTGTAGGCACTGTATGAGGTTGCATATTGTTTTTGGTGTGTTATGCTAAGTTGTGTATTTTCCTAATTTTTGGATTGTGTCATTAGTGTTAATAGTGATTTATTAAATGACTAACCAAAAAAGGGCCATATATATAATAATATTCCAAAAACAACAAGTATATACCAAAGAACATTTTGGAAATCTCAAAAAATGAATACAATCTTTATTTGGCAACCAATAAAATTACATAAAAAATGACGGCACTATAAATACAGAAGGTATAAAAAGGCTAAAGTTCATATATGTAAATATTCTGGCTATAAATAAATGTTTAAAGAATGAATGAATACACTGCACACATATGTTTTTGTAACCTCTACAAGAATAAGTACAAGTGGTTATCCTCATGAATAAATGAGACACTGTAAAGTGCTTAGTGCAATTCAGGTATTCATAATTACTTGAAATGAAAAAAAGACAAAACTGAATATAAATGAACTGATTTTTTTTTTCCAAAAATAAAAAGCAAACTGTGATTATACAGTTCAAATAAATCTTGCCAAGTGGTGATCAAAAAGCCAACTTGATTATACCAAGGAGCAAAATAATGCTTAATGCAATCCAAAAATAATAAATACTGCATGCATAAAGACACATTCATATGCATCTCATGAAGAAGCAATAGCGAAACGCACGTCAGGGGACTTGGTACATGCAGTGGCTGTACTCTGTATTGGTAATTATTAATTCTATACCTTTTCATTCTGGGTTTTTGCATATATTATGGCTGTTCAGGTTACCCTGCTGTGCCATCTATTTTGAGTAAGCAAAGACAGCACAATCTTGATTCCAAAAAGGAATTTTCCTTTCTGATAGATGCATGTGAACGTGTCCGCAAACCACTTTAAGCATAACCATCATTTTAATTTGTATTTAGTAAATCAAGAGTACACATGCAAATACGCAACTTTGTAATACAGTTAGGTCCAGAAATATTTGGACAGTGACACAATTTTCGCGAGTTGGGCTTTGCATGCCACCACATTGGATTTGAAATGAAACCTCTACAACAGAATTCAAGTGCAGATTGTAACGTTTAATTTGAAGGTTTGAACAAAAATATCTGATAGAAATTGTAGGAATTGTACACATTTCTTTACAAACACTCCACATTTTAGGAGGTCAAAAGTAATTGGACAAATAAACCAAACCCAAAAAAAAAAATTCAATATTTTGTTGCGAATCCTTTGGAGGCAATCACTGCCTTAAGTCTGGAACCCATGGACATCACCAAACGCTGGGTTTCCTCCTTCTTAATGCTTTGCCAGGCCTTTACAGCCGCAGCTTTCGGGTCTTGCTTGTTTGTGGGTCTTTCCGTCTTAAGTCTGGATTTGAGCAAGTGAAATGCATGCTCAATTGGGTTAAGATCTGGTGATTGACTTGGCCATTGCAGAATGTTCCACTTTTTTGCACTCATGAACTCCTGGGTAGCTTTGGCTGTATGCTTGGGGTCATTGTCCATCTGTACTATGAAGCGCCGTCCGATCAACTTTGCGGCATTTGGCTGAATCTGGGCTGAAAGTATATCCCGGTACACTTCAGAATTAATCCGGCTACTCTTGTCTGCTGTTATGTCATCAATAAACACAAGTGACCCAGTGCCATTGAAAGCCATGCATGCCCATGCCATCACGTTGCCTCCACCATGTTTTACAGAGGATGTGGTGTGCCTTGGATCATGTGCCGTTCCCTTTCTTCTCCAAACTTTTTTCTTCCCATCATTCTGGTACAGGTTGATCTTTGTCTCATCTGTCCATAGAATACTTTTCCAGAACTGAGCTGGCTTCATGAGGTGTTTTTCAGCAAATTTAACTCTGGCCTGTCTATTTTTGGAATTGATGAATGGTTTGCATCTAGATGTGAACCCTTTGTATTTACTTTCATGGAGTCTTCTCTTTACTGTTGACTTAGAGACAGATACACCTACTTCACTGAGAGTGTTCTGGACTTCAGATGATGTTGTGAACGGGTTCTTCTTCACCAAAGAAAGTATGCGGCGATCATCCACCACTGTTGTCATCCGTGGACGCCCAGGCCTTTTTGAGTTCCCAAGCTCACCAGTCAATTCTTTTTTTCTCAGAATGTACCCGACTGTTGATTTTGCTACTCCAAGCATGTCTGCTATCTCTCTGATGGATTTTTTCTTTTTTTTCAGCCTCAGGATGTTCTGCTTCACCTCAATTGAGAGTTCCTTAGGCCGCATGTTGTCTGGTCACAGCAACAGCTTCCAAATGCAAAACCACACACCTGTAATCAACCCCAGACCTTTTAACTACTTCATTGATTACAGGTTAACGAGGGAGACGCCTTCAGAGTTAATTGCAGCCCTTAGAGTCCCTTGTCCAATTACTTTTGGTCCCTTGAAAAAGAGGAGGCTATGCATTACAGAGCTATGATTCCTAAACCCTTTCTCCGATTTGGGTGTGAAAACTCTCATATTGCAGCTGGGAGTGTGCACTTTCAGCCCATATTATACATATAATTGTATTTCTGAACATGTTTTTGTAAACAGCTAAAATAAAACTTGTGTCACTGTCCAAATATTTCTGGACCTAACTGTAGCACAATGCACACCCATATAACATTAACCCCTTCAGCCCCCAGCCTGTTTTCACCTTAAAGACCCGGCCATTTTTTGCAATTTTGACCAGTGTCACTTTGACAGGTTATAACTCTGGAACACTTCAACGGATCCTGGCGATTCTGAGATTGTTTTTTCCTGACATATTGTACTTCATGTCAGTGGTAAATTTAGGCCGATATGTTTTGCGTTTATTTGTGAAAATTTCGGAAATTTGGCGAAAATTTTGAAAATTTTGCAATTTTCAAAATTTGAAATTTTATGCCCATAAATCTGAGAGATATGTCACACAAAATAGTTACTAAATAACATTTCCCACTTGTCTACTTTACACCAGCGCAATTTTTGAAAAAAAAAAAAATTCCGTTAGGAAGTTAGAAGGGTTCAAAGTTCATCACCAATTTCTCATTTTTCCAACAACATTTACAAAAAATTTTTTTTAGGTACCACATCACATTTGGAGTGATTTGAGAAACCTAGGCGACAGAAAATACCCAAAAGTGACCCAATTCTAAAATCTGCACCCCTCACTCTGCTCAAAACCACATCCAAGAAGTTTATTAACCCTTTAGGAGCTTCACAGCAACCAAAGCAATGTAGACGAAAAAATGAAAATTTTACTTTTTTAACACAAAAATGTTACTTTAGCCATAAAAATTAGTATTTTCACAAGGGTATCAGGAAAAATGCATCATAAAATGTATCGTGCATTTTCTCCTGAGTACGCAGATACCCCATATGTGGTGGTAATCAAATGTTTGGGCACACAGCAGGACTTGGAAGGCAAGGAGCGCCATTTGAATTTTTGAGTGCAAAATTAGCTGCACTCATTAGCGGACACCATGTCGGGTTTGAAGACTCCCTGAGGTGCCTAAACAATGGAGCTCCCCCACAAATGACCCCATTTTGGAAACTAGAGCCCTCAAATATTTTTTCTAGATGTTTGATGTGCACTTTGAACCCCTGGGGGCTTCACAGAAGTTTATAACGTTGAGCCGTGAAAAGAAAAAAATTTTTTTTACCACAAAACTGTTGCTTCAACCAGGTAGCTTTTTTTATCACAAGGGTATCAGGAAAAAATGCACCATAAAATGTATTGTGCATTTTCTCCTGAGTACGCAGATACCCCATATGTGGTGGTAATCAAATGTTTGGGCACACAGCAGGACTCGGAAGGCAAGGAGCGCCATTTGAATTTTTGAGTGCAAAATTAGCTGCACTCATTAGCGGACGCCATGTCGGGTTTGAAGACTCCCCGAGGTGCCTAAACAATGGAGCTCCCCCATAAGTGACCCCATTTTGGAAACTAGAGCCCTCAAATATTTTTTCTAGATGTTTGATGTGCACTTTGAACCCCTGGGGGCTTCACAGAAGTTTATAACGTTGAGCCGTGAAAAGAAAAAAAATATTTTTTACCACAAAACTGTTGCTTCAACCAGGTAGCTTTTTTTATCACAAGGGTATCAGGAAAAAATGCACCATAAAATGTATTGTGCATTTTCTCCTGAGTACGCAGATACCCCATATGTGGTGGACATCAAATGTTTGGGCGCACGGCAGGACTCGGAAGGCAAGGAGCGCCATTTCACAGCAAAATTGGTTGGAATTATTAGCAGACGCCATGTTGCGTTTGGAGACCCCCCTGAAGTGCCTAAACAATGGAGCTCCCCCACAATTGACCCCATTTTGGAAACTAGACCCCTCATGGAATTTATCTAGCTGTTTAGTGAGCACTTTGAACCCCTGGAGGCTTCACAAACGTTTGTAATGTTCAGCCGTGAAAATATTTTATTCTTTTTTTTACCACAAAATTGTTTTTTCAAACAGGTAGCTTTTTTTTCAACAAGGGTATCAGGAAAAAATGCACCATAAAATGTATTGTGCAATTTCTCCTGAGTACGCAGATACCCCATATGTGGTGGAAATCAAATGTTTGGGCGCACGGCAGGACTCGGAAGGCAAGGAGCGCCATTTCACAGCAAAATTGGTTGGAATTATTAGCGGACGCCATGTTGCGTTTGGAGACCCCTGAGGTGCCTAAACAATGGAGCTCCCCCACATGTGATCCCATTTTGGAAACTAGACCCCCCCATACAAAAAAAATTAGTTTGGCGAAATAAAAAATACAGACATCAGTAAAAAAAAATAAAAAAAAAATGAGCGCCTGCCACTAAGACCAGTGCCAAACGTGAGAGTAATGCACGAGTCTCGCATCGCATCATCCACTGCAGTCTGGAAGCGAGCAACTGCGCTGGATAATGCGATGCAAGAGGGCGCGGCAGCGGATGGAGGGGCGGCAGATGAGAAAGGGCGCAGCGGATGGTGGCTGGGAAAAGGCGCAGCGGATGGAGGAGCGGCAGAGGATGGGAAAAGGCGCAGAGGATGGAGGAGCGGCAGAGGATGGGAAAAGGCGCAGCGGATGGAGGAGCGGCAGAGGATGGGAAAAGGCGCAGCGGATGGAGGAGCGGCAGATGAGAAAAGGCGCAGCGGATGGAGGAGCGGCAGATGAGAAAAGGCGCAGCGGATGGAGGAGCGGCATATGAGAAAAGGCGCAGCGGATGGAGGAGCGGCAGATGAGAAAAGGCGAAGCGGATGGAGGAGCGGCAGATGAGAAAAGGCGAAGCGGATGGAGGAGCGGCAGATGAGAAAAGGCGAAGCGGATGGAGGAGCGGCAGATGAGAAAAGGCGAAGCGGATGGAGGAGCGGCAGATGAGAAAAGGCGAAGCGGATGGAGGATGGGAAAGGGCGCAGCGGATGGAGGAGCGGCGGAGGATGGGGGGGTGGGAGGTGAGATTGGGGATAGCTACCTTACAGGATGGATCTAGGCAGCAGGATCACAGCAGACAGAAAAGGCAGCAGATGAAGGAGGGTGAAAAGGATAAGAGAGAGCAGGCAGCAGATCAGGGAGGGGGGCAGAGTCTGATGGGAGAGAGCGATGGCACATGGAGGGGGGGAAGGCAGCACATGGAGGGAGGGGGGGGGAGGCAGCACATGGAGGGAGAGGGGGGGGAGAGGAGGCAGCACATGGAGGGAGGGGGGGGAGAGGAGGCAGCACATGGAGGGAGGGGGGGGGAGAGGAGGCAGCACATGGAGGGAGGGGGAGGGGGGAGGCAGCACATGGAGGGAGGGGGAGGGGGGAGGCAGCACATGGAGGGAGGGGGGGGAAAGGAGGCAGCACATGGAGGGAGGGGGGGGAGGAGGCAGCACATGGAGGGGGGGGGAGGAGGGAGCACATGGAGGGAGGGGGGGGAGAGGAGGCAGCACATGGAGGGAGGGGGGGAGAGGAGGCAGCACATGGAGGGAGGGGGGGGGAGAGGAGGCAGCAGATGGAGGGAGGGGGGGAGAGGAGGCAGCACATGGAGGGAGGGGGAGGGAGAGGAGGCAGCACATGGAGGGAGGGGGAGGGGGGAGGCAGCACATGGAGGGGAGGCAGCACATGGAGGGGAGGCAGCACATGGAAGGCGGCAGCCGATTAGGTGCAGTGGCAGCCGATGGAGGCGGCGGCCGATCGGGTGCAGCGGCGGCTGAAAAAGGTGCGTGCGACTGAAAGGGGACGGTGGCGGTGGGGACAGCGGCGTGTAAAGCGGCGTGGCGGGCAGGGACAGAGGCGGGAATAGCGGCGTGCCGGGCAGGGAAAGCGGCGGGAACAGCGGCATGGCGGGCAGGGACAGCGGCGTGGCGGGCAGGGACAGCGGCGTGGCGGGCAGGGACAGCGGCGTGGCGGGCGGGAACAGCGGCGTGGCGGGGAGCAGCGGTGGATCGTGGGGAGCAGCGGTGGATCGGCGGGCAGCAGCGGTGGATCGGCGGGCAGCAGCGGTGGATCGGCGGGCAGCAGCGGTGGATCGGGGGGGGCTATAACTTACCGATGGGCACCTACAGCGACCGCTCTCATCAGCTTTCACAAACAAGATCCACAGTGATTGGGAGAGATCGGTCACAAGGCCGGTCTCTCCAATCAGAGCTGGGGGCGGGTGAAACAAAGTTCACCCAGCTCCAGCCAGTCATCAGTGCTACAGCAGCACTGAATATGGCTGGATTTCAATGTGTCAGCCATTTTCAATGGCTGACACATTACAGTGACTGTAATTGGCTGAGCGGCGTTTGTCAGCCAATCACAGCCTCTGTAGGTTCGGGGAAGAGGCACCACCCCTCCTGAGGTCAGGCAGAGGTCCCCTCCTTCCCGAATCTACCGTTTAATTAAACAAATTTCACTCCCCGGTGCTCCGGGGCCACGATTTCGCCATGACGGATCTAGCCGTCATGGGTCTTTAAGTACCAGGGCACCATGACGGCTAGATCCGTCAAAGGTCGTGAAGGGGTTAAGCACCCTCATGTAGTATACAGCACCCATATAGCACAATGCAGACCCATATAGCATTAGGCATCTTCATGTAGTATACAGCCCTATATAGCACAGTACAGACCCAGATAGCATTAGGCACCCTAATGGAGGACTATGAGTTGCTTTATGTTATATGAAGAACTATGGGGGTGCTTTATAATATATGGAAGACTATGGGGGTGAATTATAATATATGGAGGACTATGGGAGGGGTTGCATTTTACTATATAGAGGACTATGGGGGGTGAATTATACTATATGAGGACTATGTGGGGTGTATTATACTACAGTTCTTAGGCCCATGAGATAAAAAAATAAAGTTCTGTATAACCCCTTTAATAAAATTAGTCTGAATAGAAATGATAGATGGGCACATTTCCTCTGAGCTTTCTGTTAGTGTAAGCGGGTATTAGATATAGGAGGGGTAGTGTTTCAGTAGTGTTTTACTATTGCATATATATATATATATATATATATATGCACAGAGCGGCCGTGGGTGTCCTGGCCCAAATTCAGTGGCCTCATAGTGGTCGGTTCGGGTCAGGAGGATCCGCTGTCGCTCAGTGACACACACATCTGTGATCAAGCCTTAAGCGGGCTTTACACGAGACGATAGATTGTGCGATATGTCGTCGGGCGTCACACTTTTCGTGATGCACATCCGGCATAGCGCACGACGTCTTCTCGTGTGACACCTCTGAGCGACGCAGTATCGCTCACAAATCGTGAGTCGTGTACTCATCGTTAACTTTCATAATCTCATTTATTTTCATGGGTGCAGGTTGTTCATCGTTTCCGTGGCATCACACGTTGATCCGTGTGACACCACGAGAACGAAGAACACAGCGTACCTGCGTCCCACGGCACCCGCCTGCTTAATGGAGGGAAGGAGGTGGGCGGGATGTTTACATCCCGCTCATCTCTGCCCCTCCGCTTCTATTGGCTGGCTGCCGGGTGACGTCGCTGTGACGCCAAACGTCCCTCCCACATCAGGAAGTGGACGTTCATCGCCCACAGCGAGTTCGTCCGGAAGGTAAGTACGTGTGACGGGGGTTAAACGAGTTTGTGCGCCACGGGCAACTAATTGCCCGTGACGCAAAAATGACGGGGGCGGGTACGATCGATCGTGCTATCGCACGATCGGTCGTCTCGTGTAAAGCAGGCTTTAGTCAACACATGAGAGATTCAGAGAATATTACTTTCATACAGGTGAACGGTGAGATCTTCTGAATTAGGTGACCCCCTGTAACTAATATTATATAGGATACATTTACAATAAAGGGGATTTCTCAGAAAGGCAACTTTAAACTCAATGACGTCCGTGTATAACTAGTCCCTCCTTTTTGTCCATTTAAACTCTGTTTGTTGAACTGTTCACATAAAAGCCTGGCCTGATGAAGACATCTGTCCCATACTGAAATGCGTCACCCATATTCTTTTAATAACTTCTTATGATGATATTTTTTCCTGCCTGTCACACTCAGCAGCGCTTTTATTACCCTCCTATTAATCTTTATACTATTTACATTGCATTATTCAAGCTGAGTGATGAATCGTGTAAAAAAAATGTAAAAAAAAAACCCCAATATTAATTTAAATTCATTTTTTTTTGCGTGGAAAAGTCTTATTTTGGTGTTTTATGGGCTCAAATGGAAACTGATAAATGATAAAGACTTAATAACTGTTGAAGAACAGAAACCTCACAGCCAGGCTCAAGTCACTGGTCTCTCTGTGATGTCACTTGACCTTTGACTTTAGTCCCTTTGGGATGTCATGTGACCTTTTAGAATGTGATGATGTCACAATGTGTGATGTCATGGAACAATCATCAGAATGTCACTGCTGCCTGGATATCGTCCATTTGTTTTCATCACTTAGTGAGTGAAGGCGATTTTTACTTGCGCTTAGAAAATTTTGGTTTTATATAAAATATAATACCGATTACTAGAAGGCCTGTTAGAGGAGCAGTTCCAGGCGCCATCCGGGAGCACTCTAGAGGTGGACAGGACCTTCCTCAGCCCAGAATTTCATCTATAGAGCTGAATATGGAGAGTTTGAGGAAAAGAAAGGGAGAGAGCATAGATGAGGTGCCAAAAAAAAGAAAAATAGAATCATCAGAGGGTGAAAAAGATGGCACCAACCAAAGCATTATCAAGGCTTCAAAGAGACCTAGAAGTCCGATACAGGACAGTATCGTGAACAAGACTCAAAGGGGAAAAGCAATGGGGGACAAAGCTGATGATGGATCCAGCGTCTCCCCCAAAGCTGACAATGAGCTGAATATGGAGAGTTTGAGGAAGAGAAAGAGAGAGAGAATAGACGAGGTGCCAAAAAGAAGGAGAACAGAAACATCACAGGGTGAAAAAGATGGCACCAACCAAAGCATTATGAAGGCTTCAAAAAGACCTGGAAGCCCGATACAGGAGTGTATCGAGAACAAGAGGAAAAGGGGAGAAGTGATGGGGGACAAAGCTGAGGATGGATTTAGCATGTCCCCCATAGCTGACACTAAACAGCTGGCAAGTGAGTGCAGATTTAAGACCCCGAGAGCCAATAGCCCCCAATGTAGTAATTGACGGAATTATGAACCTTTAGATTACCCCACCTATTATGATATTTGTGCCTTTTCTCGTTGATACCCCCGTAATATTGTTATACCCCATGTTGTAATTACTATAGGAGGCCACATTAGCATTATATAGGAATAATACATCTTACTTTTCTTTTCTCCATCAGGGACAACCCCAGCTGAATCTCCCATCATTGTGACTGGACTGGAGAGCTTCACCTTCCATAAAATCATTGGAGAGGGCGGATTTGGTAAAGTAAGTATTAGGAAATGTGGTGACGTTTTCCTCATGTGTGTGATGTGGAGCAGTAATATGACTCTAGGAGCATCACGGCTTCTCATCATGTCTCATGGCAGGATGGGCCTTTCCTCCAGTTCTAATGCTCTGTATCCTCCAGGTCATGTTGGCCACACATAATTCCTGCAAACAAAAAGTGGCAGTGAAGATGGTGAAGAAGAGGCTCCTAATTGAGGACTCAAGAGACGACGTACTTATAGAGCGACAGGTCCTGGAGATGACTAGGAAGAGTCCATTCATTACTCGGGCTTTTACCACCTTCCAGTCCCAGGTAAGAGGCTGATGATCTAACAGCTCTGAGTCTTCTATATATTATATCTATGCCAAATCTATATGGCCATCTGTGTACAAAGTTCTTCTAGGTTACTACCATAGTATTATATGCTCTGATATACATCTTTCCCTAGCACCCAGCTTTCCCATGATATAAGAGCATGGCAAAGCTGGGTGCTGAAGGAAAGATGTATAGCAGAGCACGGAAAATCTAGGTGCTGAGGGAAAGAGCCTCTTTCCCTCAGCACAAATCTTTCCCATCCTATGCTTTTATCTTTGTTCCGCCTCGTATATAACTTTCCAAATACTATAATGGCCCTCCAAATACTATAATGGCTCCCACATAGCCTTCCATATAGAATCATGGGTCCCACATAACCCTTCATATATTATAATGCAGCCCCCTTAGTACTTCATATTCTATTATGCATCCCACATACTGTTTAATGCACCCCCATAGTTAATGTATAAGGTCTCCTTTATATTATATTATACAGCCCCCATACCATTTAATTTACCCCCATAGTCCTCCATGTTTTATAATGCACCCCCAAAATCCTTCATATTATATTATGCAGCCCTCATACCATTTAATGCACCCCATAGGCCTCATTGTATTATAATGCACCCCAATAGTCCGCTCCATCCTTCATTACTTTGCGCAATGATGGGCAAGGATGCTGGCACTGGGCCCCCCTGACTCTGGAGCCCATAGAGGCTGCGTCGTCTGCTGTTACAGCGCAGCTCCTCTCTCACAGAGAGGAGCCGGCTGCTTCTTTCTTTGCAAGGTGGGCGCAGGGCCCCTAAACCTGTCGTGCCCAGTCACAGTCGTGATCTCTGCGACCGCTATCGTTAAGCCCCTGGCTCTGAGTCTGCTATATATTCTATAAATGTCTGTCAATATGGCCATCTGTGTGCAATGTTCTTCTAGGTCACTACCATAGTATTACATGTATTATAGCATTACCACCAGTGCCCCATATCTAGACTATACCAGTAACACCTATTATCTCCTCTGTTGTATCATAGGACTACGTGTTCTACGTCATGGAATATCTCAGTGGAGGAGACCTTAGAGACTTCCTGACATGCAATGCCCCACTTCCCATTTCAGCAACCAGGTAAGACAAAACATGGATATATTAGATGAAGATGGTGGTTGTCAGGAACAATCCGTCTTTATGTCATGACTAGTCTCGTAGTTTAGTGGTTGAAATGATGGATGTTGTTTGCTTTATCTTATTTGCTCATTAGATTTATTGTAGCTGAGCTGATCTGTGGGCTGCAGTTTCTCCACTCCAGAGGCATCATACACAGGTAGGTTGCAGCACATGTTCTGTGTAGACCTGGTATAATCACCTCTATACCCTCATCCTCATGCCCCCTGTAGACACTTGATATTTCAGGCCATAATACATAATCAGCCAAGCTAATATAACAATTATCACATTCTATAAACTCTTTCCTTTACCAGAGACCTAAAACCAGACAACATTTTACTGGACAGAACCGGTCACTTGAAGATTGCTGATTTCGGTACTGCAGTGATGAACATCTTTGGCGATACAAAGACTTCAGATTGGGTTGGAACCTATATATACAGGGCTCCTGAGGTGAGGAAACATCTACATGTTCCTGAGTGATCACTGTGTACAAGGCTGGACATCTCCATGTCTTCTGCTGGCTATACAATGTTCTTATTGTCGTTTTTATGTCTTCACAGATTTTTCTAGAGAAGCCCTACAACACAGCAGTGGACTGGTTCTCTGCTGGTGTGGTGATATACGAGATGGCTACTGGCAGCCATCCATTCTATGAAGGTGAATTTGATGAGACCACAATTAAAGCAATAATCAATGATGATCCCGCCTTCCCAAAGAAAATGGATCCCCAACTCAAAGCCATTATTAAGGGGGTGAGTATAAAGACACATCTCAGTAATACAGCGGATATATATAATGAAATACACAATTAAAATGGAGGACGACTGGAGACTGAATAATCTTCTTTATTATATGTTCCCAGCTCTTGGATAAGGACCCAGAGAGTCGGCAGAAATTTGTGGACAACATAAGAGATCATTCATTCTTTAAGAAGATCAAATGGACAGATATAGAGGAAGCCAGAGCGCGTCCACCATTCCAGCTACCCCCTGTAAGTAAATGACCCAGAGAATATGGTGGCAGCAGCACATTTCTGTTTGTGTTTCTTCTTTATGAACACTCGTTCTTGTATCTTCTTTTCGCAGCGAGAAGTGATGACATTATATAAAATGAAACATGTCACGTCCTTCACCAAAGCCATTAAACCACCAATAGCTGAAGAAGATCAAAAACTCTTCTGTGGATTTACGTTTGCCAATGATGGATGGAAGGTCATAAAACCGATACCAAAACCGGCAAAACCCCATCGCAGGTGAGTCAGTGTAAATGGGATGGGGATAGGGGGGTTTCATAGGCCCCTTCATAACTTTATGGATCTGTCAACAGGGTCTAGTGTGGAATCCATTTGCTTTTAGTTTACAGGTGGTTTCCCCTCAGGACAGCCCCATTTCATGTGTCTTATTGGGATATAAGAATCCTTTCTAACCTATTATCTCTCCCTCCAGGACATTTGGCAGTATTGTGAAGGACGTCTTCCATGGGATCTGGAGAAGGATAAAATGCTGGAAGTGAACAGCTATGAGAACTGCTGTTCACCGGTTCCTATTCCACCAGTACTAGAAGTATCCTGAGGGCCGTGACCTGCAGTGTAGCCATATCCACTCCTCTGCCCTGCCATAATCAGGGCTAGGGGTTGTTGCTGCATCTGCAGTGTCTGAATAAAAGAAGAAGCTGGAGACCATGAAAATCCTACCAGGAGTCAGTAATATGACCACGGACCAGCATTTCTGGATGACATGTTGCCTCGTGCCCCCAGGGAAGGGCACTTATCCTTAGGCCATGGTTCCCTAGAGGTTTCCCCCACAGGGGGTTTTTCCTCTCCTGAGTGTCGATGGATAAACACAACACGAAAATGGCAACTTATCATCCTCTGCCCTTGGTGGAGCTCACACCACTAGTGGTACAGAGGAACCTAAGATTATTTTTACCAGTAATAAACTGGACCATTCACTATCATGTACTGTATTAGTAGATTTATTTTGTATCTCCATGGATAGGTATTTTACAATCACCTGCTTCAGAGCATAGGGTGCATGTAATGTGGTGATAACTTGCATTCACTTTTCATTGGTATTATTTTTGGGTACAGCAGACATTTTGGTTAATTTTAAATCTGTTTTTGGAGGGCGGGAGGAAGAAAGAAATGATTTACTGGTACATTGTTTGAGTTGTTTATATTATTAATTACTCATGAGAAATAATGTCAACATTTTATAGTTCTGAGAGAACCGGCTTAGAACAGATAAAAAGACCATATTAACAATTGGCAAAAAAACTATACCCAATAGCACATACTTTAGAAAAACCTGAGGGAAAAAAGGGCAATAATAGTCAAGGCCAAAATAGAAAATATGAAATAAATACCAGTAACTACCTCATTGCAAAAATAGAAAATAATTTATTCATACATATCTCACAAGAAGAGGGAAAAATAGACAAGTCATCAAAATTACATATACATAATGACCGAGTGAAAAAGGGAGAGCCCTAGGAAAAACACACTACACAGGGGAAACCATAGAGTGAGCTATTGCTCTATAGGGGTCCATATAGGGGTCCCCTGTGCAGTGTGTTTTTCTTAGGGGCTCTCCCTTTTTCACTCAGTGATTATGTACATGTAATTTTGATGAATTGTCTATTTTTCCCCTCTTGCTACTATTATTGCCCTTTTTTCTCATGGTTTCCTATATTATAGTTCTGGTTGTTACAGCACATTGGTACTAATGACATAGTTAGAGGCAGGTGGAAGGTCCTTAAAAATGATTACAGGGAACTAGGAGAGAAGCTGGAGTCCAGGACCTACAAGGTGGTGTTTTCAGAAATGCTACTGTTGCCACAAGCGTCACTAGAAAGACAGCGGGAGCGTAGGGAGATGAATGCGTAGCTTAGAAATTGGTGCAGGAAGGAAGGATTTGGGTTCATGGAGAACTGAGCCGACTTCTCAGTCGGCTACAGGCTCTACAGTAGGGACAGGCTGCACCTCAATGGGAAGGGTGCTGCTGTGCTGGGGTAGAAAATAATCAGGGGGGAGGGAGGGTGGTGGAGCAAATAAGGTGATAGATAAAGCAGATAGAGACAGTGAGATGGTAGGGGTCAATGAAAGATTAGGGGGGGCTGGGACATGCAAGGAACGTAGGGAGGCTAGGAGTAAGGAATGCGTTAATAGTATTAAATATCTACTAGCAAATGCAAGAAGTCTTACAAACCAAATGAATGAATTGGAGACTCTTATGTCAACCATGGATTATGATGTTGTGGGCATTACAGAAACCTGGCTGGATGAAAGCCATGACTGGGTGACAAACATAGAGGGTTACACTACATTCAGGAAAGACAGGAAAGACAAAAAAAGGTGGTGGGGTGTGTATATTTATCAAATCTAACCTAAAACCTGTGTTGAATGATGACATTGGGGGGAACTGCAACAATGTAGAGTCAATATGGGTAAATGTGCATGGGGAGGGGAATAATGGAAAAATGCTAATTGGAGTTTGCTGTAAGCCTCCTAACATACCTGAACAGGGAGAGGGTGAAATGCTGCAACAAATGGAAAAGGCAGCTAATAATAATAATAATAATAACAATAATAATCGGGTTCTTATTATGGGGGATTTCAACTATCCAGACGTTCAGTGGGACATAAAATATTCTGGTTGTGCTAAAAGCTGTAAATTCTTGTCCACTATTCAAGACAATTTCCTATCTCAGATGGTAGATGAACCAACGAGGGGAGATAATTTGCTAGATCTGGTCCTGTGAAATAGACCAGATACAATTTCAGATCTACAGGTCTGGGAGCATTTGGGCAATAGCGATTATAATATGGCAAGCTTCAAGGTAATATTCAATAGAACATTTAAAAGGGGAAATGTTAAAACCCGGAATTTTAGGAAAGCTGATTTCAACAAATTAAGGGAAGAGCTTAAATGTGTAGATTGGATTGGGACAATGTCATGGTAACTGAGGATACCAAACATAAATCGGGTAAGTTTAAGGATACTCCTGGAGTCCTGTAAAAAACGTATACCCTCTGGTAAAAAAAAATGTCCAGGAATAAAAAGAAACCACTATAGATAAATAAGACTGTACAAAGTATAATAAACCAAAAACAAAGGTTGTTTAAAATCTTGAAGGCTAAGAATACAGAAATAGCATTTCAGAAATGTAAAGATATCAATAAGAAATGTAAAAAAGAAATCAAGCAAGCAAAATTAGCTACTGAATAAAAAATCGCCAAGGACATTAAGATAAATCCCAAAATATTTTATAAATACATTAATGCCAAACAGAAAACAAAGGATAGTATCGGCCCCTTAAAATATAATAACAAGTTGGTTATGGAGGACAAACAAAAGACTGAGATATTAAACAGGCACTTCTCATCCGTGTTCACCAAGGAACTGACTGTTGCAGGGATCATTCAACAAGTGAAAAATCAAAGTTCACCACTTGTTATAACTAATTTAACACAAGAAGACGAACGCCTGCGTCTCAGTAAATTAAACATTGACAAATCCCCCGGGCCAGATGGCATTCATCCATGAATATTGAGGGAATTGAGCGCCGTAATCGACAGACCACTGTATCTCATCTTTTTAGACTTGCTTGTAACAGGGTTGGTGCCTCAGCATTGGAGGATTGCTGATGTGATTCTGATATTTAAGAAAGGTAAGAAGGTGGATCCATGCAACGACCGTCCATGAAGCCTGACATCAGTAGTAAGGAAAGTTTTTGATGGCATTTTAAGGGATGACATGCAAAAAGAAAATAATATAATAACTGACAGACAGCATGGATTCATGAAAGATAAGTTGTTTCTAACCAACCTGTTAAGGTTCTATGAGGGGGTAAGTGCAAATCTGGATATTGGTAATGCAGCTGATTTTGAAAAGACATTTAATACTGTAACACATAATAGCCTTATACTAAAGCTCCAGAAGCAAGGACTAGGTGAAACTATATGCAACTGGGTAAGGAATTGCCTAAAAGATAGGAAACAAAGAGTAGTCATAAATGGTACATTCTCTAAATGGGCTATAGTCAGCAGTGGGGTGCCAAAGGGATCTGTGCTAGGACCAATTCTTTTAATCTCTTTATTAATGACCTTGTGGATGGGATAGATAGTAAGGTGTCAGTCTTTGCTGATGACACCAAACTATGTAGAATATTTAAAACTGACCTTGTTAGTACAATATTACAAAAAGATCTGGATAAGATGTCAGACTGGGCAGATACTTGGCAAATGTGCTTTAATGTTGATAAATGTAAAGTAATGCACCTAGGACGGAGTAATCCTATAGCTGCGTATACATTAAATGGAAGTAAACTCGGGACTACAGAACAGGGAAGGACTTGGGTATTCTCATTACAAATAGGCTGAGCAGCAGCACTCAATGTCAGGCAGCAGCTGCTAAAGCAAACAAGATTTTAGGGTATATAAAAAGAGAGATTAGATCCCGTGATCCCAACATATTGTTACTCCTCTATAAATGTGTTTGAGGCCACATCTAGAATATGGGATTCAGTTTTGGGTTCCACATTTTAAAAAGGACATTCAGAAGTTAGAGTCAGTTCAAAAGCAGGCAACTAGACTACTACAAGGAATGGAAGGCCTCCCATATGATGAGAGGTTGAAAAAGTTAGATATGTTTAGCTTAGAAAAAAGACGTCTCAGAGGAGATCTCATTTATATGTATAAATACAAATGTGGTCAATATAAAGGACTGGCACATGACCTATTCCTTCCAAAGACAATACTAAGGACTAGGGGGCATTCACTGCAAGTGGAAGAAAAGTGATTCAAAAGCTAAATAGGAAAGGGTTCTTTACAGTTAAAGCACTCAGACTATGGAATGCCCTACCACAAGAGGTAGTAATGGCAGATACTATAACGGCTTTTAAAAAAGGGCTGGATGATTTTCTCAGTACACACAACATTGTTACTTATAAATGACTTAAGGGTGCTTTACACGCTGCAACATCGCTAGCGATTGCTAGCAATGTCGAGCGCGATAGCACCCGCCCCCATCGTATATGGGACATTTGGTGATCGCTGCCGTAGCGAACATTATCGCTACGGCAGTGTCACACACACATACCTTGTCAGCGACGTTGATGTGACCGCCGAACAATCCCACCTTCAAGGTGGAGGTGCGTTCGGTGTCATAGCGACATCACTGCGTCGTCACTAAGTGGCCGGCCAATAGAAGCGGAGGGGCAGAGATGAGCGGAACGTAACATCCCGCCCACCTCCTTCCTTCCGCATTGCCAGTGGACTCAGGTAAGGAGATGTTCGTCGTTCCTGTGGTGTCACATATAGCGATGTGTGATACCGCAGGAACTACAAACAACATCGTACCTGCAGCAGCAACGATATTAAGGAAATTAACGACGTGTCAATGAGCAATGATTTTTCACGTTTTTGTGCTTGTTGATCGTCGCTCATTTGTGTCACACGGTGCGATGTCGCTACTGGCGCTGGATGTGCGTCACTAACAACGTGACCCCGACGATATATCGGTAGCGATGTTGCAGCGTGTGAAGTACCCTTTAGTGACAAAATGTAGAACTGGTGGAGGAAGGTTGAACTAGATAGACCTAGGTCTTTATTCAACCTATGTAACTATGTAACTATGTAGCTGCTTTAGGCACTGTGCGCACTGGAAAACGGAATTTTCTTAAGAAAATTCCGCAGGGTCTGAAAGATTACCGCACCCGCGGTAAAAAACCACGGGAAACCTCATCCGAAAACCGCATGCGGTTTGTCGCGGTTTTACTGCGGTATTTCCACGGTATTTTTACCGCCGTTTAGAACATGTGTTTTAATGTATTCAATGCAATAAAATACATTGAAGAAAAAAAAAAAGTAATTTCCTTCTGAGATAGATAGATAGAAGAATAGATCAATCAATAATCGACACTGCATTTATCACGAGCGGTAGTGTGTACTGTTCACATTACCGGCTGTGGGAAATGACCTGTAATTACCTCTGCAGGCTCGTTGCGAGGCTGCATTCTGTACAGTGTCAGTCGCGGCTGGATGGAAGCGACGTAGGATCTCGGTGGATTACGCCGGAGCTGTGTGTTTCGGGAGGGGTTAATAAAGGGGTGAAAGAGCGGCTTTTTTGCGTTTTATTTAAAATAAAGGATTTTTCGGTGTGTGTGTTTATTCACTTTACTTACAGGTTAATCATGAAAGCTGTCTCATAGATACTGCATGATTAAAGCCTGGACTTAGTGGCGGCGATGCGCTGCCATTAACTCATTATTACCCTGATTGCCACCGCATCACGGCAACAGGAAGAGCCGGGAAACTCCGGGACTGCCGCATAATGGATGCGACAGTCCCGGGGCAGCGGCGGGCTGATATTCTCGGCTGCGAGGGAGGGGGGCATTAACCCGGTCCCTCGCCCTCCCCAGCCTGAGAATACCGGGCCGCCGCTGTGTGCTTACCTCGGCTGGACGGTAAAAATACGGCAGAGCCCACGTGTTTTTTTTTTATATGTCCGTTTGATTTCTATGTGTATTCTATATGTCCGTGTCTGTGTGTGAGTGCGATCTGTGTGTTCTATGTGTATGTCTGTGATGTGTGTGTGTTTAATCTTCTCCGCTTCCACTTCCTGTCATAATAACATCACTTTCCTGCAAACCGCAGGGCAGTGATGAACATTATGTCCCAAAACCGTGAAATACCGGAGGGAATAACGCAGGGAAACGCAATGAACCGCACAGAATTTGCTACCTGCATTATTCCCTGCGGGATTTCACGATTACATTGCAGTCAATGGAGTGAAATGCGACGTGCGGAAAAGAAGTGACATGCAATTGTTTTTGCTGCAGGAATCCCGCAGCAAAATATGCAGCTGTTAAAATCTGCATAGTGCGCACAGCATTTTTTTCCCATAGGATCTGCTGGTGAATCACTGCAGAGATATTATGAATATTACATGCAGCGAAACATGCAGCAAAACCGCAGGAAATCCGCGACAAAAACCAGTAAGTGCGCACAGGGCCTTAAAACCAATTATTATATATAAAGGTCAAAACCACTAAAACAATAAAAAATAAATACATAAATAAAAAACGGTTTTAAAAGTTAACAAAAAAAGAAACTGAATTATCTCCTCTTTACTCATTTAAAAAAAATAAATAAAAAGGAATATTTGTTGTGGTCTATAAAAGTCTTACCGATCAAAATATAAAATGAATTAACTATGATAAATGCTGGAAAGAGAACAAAAATCAAAAGCCCACTGTGACACTAGTCACTACTAACAGACAGTGAGGCAGGATAGTGAAGAGGCTCGGGGTCAGTACCAAGAGGGCTCGTAAAAGACAAAGGGAAAAGACAAAAGTTTAGTCCGGTCACAGTACGAGTTCAAAGTATCAGGAAGGTAACGGCTCAAGACTAAGGGGTACTTCTCACATAACGAGATTGCTAGCGAGATCGCTGCTGAGTCACGGTTTTTGTGACGCACCAGTGACCTCATTAGCGATCTCGCTGTGTGTGACACTGAGCAGCGATCTGGCCCCTGCTGTGAAATCGCTGCCCATTACACACTACTCTGGTTCATTTTTTGGACGTTGCTCTCCCGCTGTGAAGCACACATCGCTGTGTTTGACAGCGAGAGAACAACGATCTGAATGTGCAGGGAGCCGGCTTCTGACAGCCTGCGGTAAGCTGTAACCAAGGTAAATATCGGGTAACCAAGCGAAGTGCTTTGCTTGGTTACCCAATATTTACCTTGGTTACCAGCGTACGCCGCTCTCAGGCTGCCAGTGCCGGCACCCTGCTCCCGTAGCCAGTGTACATATCGGGTAAATAAGCGAAGTGGTTTGCTTATTAACCCGATGTGTACCCTGGCTAGGAGTGCAGGGTTGCCAGCGCTAAGCGGTGTGCGCTGGTAACCAAGGTAAATATCGGGTAACCAAGCGCTTGGTTACCCAATATTTACCTTAGTTACCAAGCGCAGCATCGCTTCCACGCTTCGATGGTGGCTGGTCACTGGTCGCTGGTGAGATCTGCCTGATTGACAGCTCACCAGCGACCATGTAGCGGCGCACCAGCGATCCTGACCAGGTCGCTGGTGGGATCGCTGGAGCGTCGCTAAAGTGTGACGGTACCCTAAAGGGGGCTTTACACGTTGCGACATCGCTAGCGATCTCGTTAGCGATGTGACACGCCAGATCGCAGATAAGATTTGCCGAGATCGCACATAAGTCATTTTTGTAGCGTCGGTCACATGTGCGATCTCGGCAAATCGTATGTGCGATCTGGCGTGTTACATCGCTAACGAGAACAGTAGTGATGTCGCAGCGTGTAAAGCACCCTTAAGTCAAGTGGGTGAATCCAAGATCAGCAATGGAGACCAAAACTCAGAGAAACACACACCACTTGAGCAAAGTTACAATTAGCAATGGCCTGACCATTGTCAGAGTGCTAATTAGCCATGTAATCACCCAGAACAGATGATTCACACGGAAGTGCTTCCATGCGGCTTCCGGGGATTTTGCAGACTCATTGACTTGTATTGAGTCACAGTCTGTTATTACGGAACAGAATAGGACATGTTCCATAATAACAGAACAGACATACGGCATCCGATGTGTTTTTTATTAGGATCGGATGCATACGGAAGAGCTTCTATGTGCCATCCGATCCTACACAAAAGACATTGAAAAGATGATCCTGTCCGTGGGTTCGTAAAAACAGGAACTGACCTGGACAAACGGCACAGTCATGTGAATGAGCGCTAAGGCTGAACAGGGAGGGCACTCAGGGTTAGCGTCACATGGATGCTAGCTCCAATCAGATCGACGGGGTGACACAGAGGTCACCCTGCTCAAGCCAATGACCAATGATATTGCATCATCGGCCATGGCTAGATTGTAATATTTCACCAAGTTTCATTGGTGAAATATTATAATTGCGCTGATTGGCATTTTCAATTTAATTTTCAATAGCCAATCAGCGCGATCATAGCCACGGGGGAGCAAAGCCACCCCCCTGGGGTCAACTACAAGTCCTCATGTACCTGCTGCGCTGGTGACATTTCAGTGAATTCCGTCACCAGCGCTAAAGGAATGGACACCCGCCATGACACATACGGTGTGTCAAAGGTCGGGAAGGCACAAACCTTCATGACACATACGGTGTGTGAAGGGTCTGTCGCCAGGATTTTGCTCCCCCATCTGAGAGCAGCATAATGTATACAGGGATCCTGATTCCAGCGATGTGTCACTTACTGAGCTGTTTGCTGTCATTTTGATAAAAATCAATGTTTTCTCTGCTGCAGGTCTAGCAGTTATACAGAGGTCATGAATATACTGGACTACCTGGCAGCATGCCAAGTAGTCCTCTAATGATAATCTACTGCTGATTAAAGAGTGACTTTATCAAAACTACCCTAAGCAGCCCTCTAAGTGACACATTGCTGGAATCAGGGTCTCTGTCCCTACATTATGCTGCTCTCCAATTAGGTGGCAAAAACCTGGTGACAGATTCCCTTTAACTTCCACCACTGACAGCACAGCTGGGTTCCATGAATATCACATGGGTTTTATTGACTCAAACTGTCCCCTATATAATCCCCTCAGTGGATTGGGGGGCCAACAAATAAATGTACAAATCCTGTACATAGATCTTCACAGCTTGGAGAGAGGAGAAAGTATATCTGGGAGGATTGAGACAACAGATTAAAAAAAAGTGAATGAAGTGGAAATAAGTGCAGGATAGAAACTGTGCTGAGATATGAGCTTCTTACAGCTCTAGATACACACAGATCTCCCGTCCAGGCTGCATTACTAGGAGAGACGCTCCAACAAGGAAGAAATCCAAGAAAATGGAGAGAAAATATGTGCAGGATACAAGCTGTGCTGAGATATGAGCTTCTTACAGCTCTAGATACACACAGATCTCCCATCCAGCCTGCATTGCTGGGTGAGATGCTCCAACAAGGAAGAATTCAAAGAAAATGAAGAGGAAATAAGTACAGGATAGAAGATGTGCTGAGATATGAGCTTCTTACAGCTCTGGATACACATAAATCTCCCATCCAGCCTGCATTACTGGGAGAGACGCTCCTACAAGGAAGAAATCAAAGAAAATTAAGAGGAAATAAGTGCAGGATAGAAGCTGTGCTGAGATGTGAGCTTCTTACAGCTCTGGATACACACATATCTCCCATTCTCCCATTCTGCCTGCAAGACTAGGAGAGACTCCAACAAGGAAGACATCAAAGAAAAGGAAGAGGAAATAAGTGTAGGATAGAAGCTGTGGTGAGATATGAGCTTCTTATAGCTCTGGATACCCACAGATCTCCCATCTCAGCCTGTATTACTGAGAGAGATGATCTCTTGGATCAGGCTCCACATCAGGGAAGCTGCGAATGAAGGAGGATTGCAGAATGGCACTCAGTGATTTCCTATCTAAAAGTGACCACTAACAGAAGCTTGCAATTATTACCATCTTTTCAGTTAGCCATTAAAAGGTATCAACCACTGAGGACTCTCAGTTCATTTAAACAATTTTTTTTATCTCTACTGGCTAACACGGTACAAAGATATATTTTACTTGCACTAACAGAAGGAAACATCATTTTTTTCCATGTCATTGTGTCCAAAGCCTTTATTGTCTATAGATGACAGTAACGTCTCGCATTTGTATTATTAGTGTAGACCAGGTTCTGGCTATGTGAACTCCCAGCTACACTTTCTGCAGTATACAGCCCTGAGTATATACACGGTGAATGCAGGAGGGGACATTGCTTTACAGCATCATATGGAGATGTGACGTGAGAAGAGTGAGAAGTGAGAAGAGTCGCGGAACCAGAGCTCCCATCCGGCCAGATACAGGCAAGTGACAGTTTCCGGCCGGACCCGTATCTGCGCTGCACACCGCTAGGTGGCTCTGTGGCGCGGCTGCTGCAGAGTGATGGAGCGCTGGTCCTCGGTGATGTTCGCTGCTGTTTAGGGTCCCCCCGGATTGGGATTTCGGGGGTCTCTCTGACTAATGCAGGTTGGCTTATGTCATTAATAATGCGGTGCAGGACGTGGTTGGGGTGTGACTACCATAGTCCCGTGGAGTGGGCTGCACAATAGGAGGTGGTCACAGCCGCGCATCATCAGTGTGGGCTAAAACAGCAGTGTGCGAGGCTAATGCTGACTGTACGGTGAGTGTAGAACTACAGCCCCCAGCATGCCCTGACAGTCCTGACTCATCAGTGCCTTGTACAAATTGGAGTTTTGCAATTGCTAAAAAGCTGGTGGGTAATTGCCATTATTAGTGCTCCACAGTCAGGGGTTGCCTGTTCTATTTCCAGCCATTAGGTTACCGGCCGCCACACTGTGCACCGTTCTAGATTACCTACTGCCACACTGTGTGTACCTTTCTAGATTACCTACCCCCCCACACACTGTGCAACTTTCTAGATTATCTACTGCCACACTGCACTTTTCCAGCTTACCTACCGCCACACTGTGCACCTTTCCAGTTTACCTACCGCCACACTGTGCACCTTTCTAGATTACCTACCGCCACGCTGTGCACCTTTCCAGCTTACCTAGCGCCACGCTGTGCACCTTTCCAGCTTACCTAGCGCCACGCTGTGCACCTTTCCAGCTTACCTAGCGCCACGCTGTGCACCTTTCCAGCTTACCTAGCGCCACGCTGTGCACCTTTCCAGCTTACCTAGCGCCACGCTGTGCACCTTTCCAGCTTACCTAGCGCCACGCTGTGCACCTTTCCAGCTTACCTAGCGCCACGCTGTGCACCTTTCCAGCTTACCTAGCGCCACGCTGTGCACCTTTCCAGCTTACCTAGCGCCACGCTGTGCACCTTTCCAGCTTACCTAGCGCCACGCTGTGCACCTTTCCAGCTTACCTAGCGCCACGCTGTGCACCTTTCCAGCTTACCTAGCGCCACGCTGTGCACCTTTCCAGCTTACCTAGCGCCACGCTGTGCACCTTTCCAGCTTACCTAGCGCCACGCTGTGCACCTTTCCAGCTTACCTAGCGCCACGCTGTGCACCTTTCCAGCTTACCTAGCGCCACGCTGTGCACCTTTCCAGCTTACCTAGCGCCACGCTGTGCACCTTTCCAGCTTACCTAGCGCCACGCTGTGCACCTTTCCAGCTTACCTAGCGCCACGCTGTGCACCTTTCCAGCTTACCTAGCGCCACGCTGTGCACCTTTCCAGCTTACCTAGCGCCACGCTGTGCACCTTTCCAGCTTACCTAGCGCCACGCTGTGCACCTTTCCAGCTTACCTAGCGCCACGCTGTGCACCTTTCCAGCTTACCTAGCGCCACGCTGTGCACCTTTCCAGCTTACCTAGCGCCACGCTGTGCACCTTTCCAGCTTACCTAGCGCCACGCTGTGCACCTTTCCAGCTTACCTAGCGCCACGCTGTGCACCTTTCCAGCTTACCTAGCGCCACGCTGTGCACCTTTCCAGCTTACCTAGCGCCACGCTGTGCACCTTTCCAGCTTACCTAGCGCCACGCTGTGCACCTTTCCAGCTTACCTAGCGCCACGCTGTGCACCTTTCCAGCTTACCTAGCGCCACGCTGTGCACCTTTCCAGCTTACCTAGCGCCACGCTGTGCACCTTTCCAGCTTACCTAGCGCCACGCTGTGCACCTTTCCAGCTTACCTAGCGCCACGCTGTGCACCTTTCCAGCTTACCTAGCGCCACGCTGTGCACCTTTCCAGCTTACCTAGCGCCACGCTGTGCACCTTTCCAGCTTACCTAGCGCCACGCTGTGCACCTTTCCAGCTTACCTAGCGCCACGCTGTGCACCTTTCCAGCTTACCTAGCGCCACGCTGTGCACCTTTCCAGCTTACCTAGCGCCACGCTGTGCACCTTTCCAGCTTACCTAGCGCCACGCTGTGCACCTTTCCAGCTTACCTAGCGCCACGCTGTGCACCTTTCCAGCTTACCTAGCGCCACGCTGTGCACCTTTCCAGCTTACCTAGCGCCACGCTGTGCACCTTTCCAGCTTACCTAGCGCCACGCTGTGCACCTTTCCAGCTTACCTAGCGCCACGCTGTGCAGCTTACCTAGCGCCACGCTGTGCAGCTTTCCAGCTTACCTAGCGCCACGCTGTGCACCTTACCTAGCGCCACGCTGTGCACCTTACCTAGCGCCACGCTGTGCACCTTACCTAGCGCCACGCTGTGCACCTTACCTAGCGCCACGCTGTGCACCTTACCTAGCGCCACGCTGTGCACCTTACCTAGCGCCACGCTGTGCACCTTACCTAGCGCCACGCTGTGCACCTTACCTAGCGCCACGCTGTGCACCTTACCTAGCGCCACGCTGTGCACCTTACCTAGCGCCACGCTGTGCACCTTACCTAGCGCCACGCTGTGCACCTTACCTAGCGCCACGCTGTGCACCTTACCTAGCGCCACGCTGTGCACCTTACCTAGCGCCACGCTGTGCACCTTACCTAGCGCCACGCTGTGCACCTTACCTAGCGCCACGCTGTGCAGCTTACCTAGCGCCACGCTGTGCAGCTTACCTAGCGCCACGCTGTGCAGCTTACCTACGCGCCACGCTGTGCAGCTTTGTTGCTTACCTACGCGCCACGCTGTGTAGCTTTGTTGCTTACCTACCCCCACGCTGTGCACCTTTGTTGCTTACCTACCCCCCACGCTGTGCACCTTTGTTGCTTACCTACCCCCCACGCTGTGCACCTTTGTAGATTACCTACCCCCCACGCTGTGCACCTTTGTAGATTACCTACTACCACACTGCATCTTTCTAGCTTACCTACCACCTCATTGTGCATCTTTCTAGTTTTTCTACTTCCGCACAGTATGTGTGTGGGGGTATTATGCTGTGTGTATGAAGGTAACGTCCTGCCTGTTGGTGCATCATTTATTATATAGAGTCCTGAGCTCTACAGAGAGTTGACCAGAAGTCCTGTGGGTGATTTATAGTTGGGCGAGCACAAGGTAAACATTCAAACAAGATGCCATGCAAGGTATGTCCGACCATTGCTCTGGGGATAATGGCCAAATGTCTGATCTTTGTGGTGCTACAGAATAAGCCAGTGAATTTCCCAGCCTCTGGTGCTGCCGGCCTCCCAGAGCTGTCCTATATGAATCTAGCTGGTAGATCTAGTGATAATTAGGAGCTTTCCCTGCACAGTCATGTTCTCTTGCACTGATCAGGCGTATGTAGCAGAGCAGCATAAATCAGACATACCAACATAACATGACTCATTTGAACAGATGACACATGTAACCTGGGGCAGAGAACTTTAATTCCCATATTTCTGTTATGTCTTCATAGTGATTGTATATATTCTCATTTTTCTATATTTGATTACACAGGACTGGCACTGGGTCTCATGGGTCCTAAGCCTCAGCATGTTCGTGCAGAAGAGACGGCGGTGTGTGTGGCTGTCAGAGTTCGGCCGCTGCTTCCCAAGGAGGTTCTGCACGGTCAGCAGTCCTGTGTGCATATTGATCCTGATCAGAAGGCACTAACACTTGGCAACAATAGACATTTTCAGTTTCAAGATGTGTTGGATGAAGCGTGCAGCCAGGAGATCGCATACAATCGCTGTGTACAGTCGTTGCTTGACTCATTTTTTCAGGGCTTCAATGTTACTGTGGTTGCTTATGGGCAGACAGGGTCTGGGAAAACATATACCATTGGAGAGGCGAGCATATGTGAGTACAAAGTGCACAGACCTGAATTGGAAGACTATTTTTTTGCTTTTTATCACCTACTTGTATTTCATTGTTATAGGGACCCTGTCACCATTTTTTCTTCGTCGCTCCATTGGGAGACCCAGACGATTGGTGTATAGCTACTGCCTCCGGAGGCCACACAAAGCATTACACTAAAAAGTGTAAGGCCCCTCCCCTTCTGGCTATACACCCCCAGTGGGATCACTGGCTCACCAGTTTTCGGCTTTGTGCGAAGGAGGTCAGACATCCACGCATAGCTCCACTGTTTAGTCAGCAGTAGCTGCTGACTATATCGGATGGAAGAAAAGAGGGCCCATATGGGGCCCCCAGCATGCTCCCTTCTCACCCCACTGGTGGTTTGTAAGGTTGAGGTACCTATTGCTGGTACGGCGGCTGGAGCCCACATGCTGTTTTCCTTCCCCATCCCCCTGAGGGGCTCTGAGGAAGTGGGATCTTACCGGCCCCAAAGCCCTGAGGCCGGGCTCCATCCACAGACCCATTGAACCTGCTGGATGTGGAGCGGGAGTGCCGTTCAGGGACATGGCCCTGCACCATTCAGGTACTCTGTGTCCCCGTACACACAGGCACAGCACACTCCAGACTTGCTGGGTGTGCTAGTGCGCCGGGGACAGTAAAGGGTTACAGTCACTGCAGCCTAGCTGAGTGACTTTATTTATTGGGAACTACCGCGCCGGGAGCGGCGGCGCGGCTGGGACTTGTAGTGCGCCGGGGACTTAGCGCCGACCGCGCTTTTACGGCGGCGGCGCTTATAAATCCAGTCCCCGGCTTTTGCGGCCTAGCTCCGCTTCGTTCCCGCCCCCACCCTGTCAATCAGGGTAGGGGAGAGACGCTGTACAATCAGCAGCGCCGAGGGCTGGAGCCTTATTTACATGCTCCAGCCCTCTCACTGGACACTGTGGGACGCCGGTTTCCCGCTCTGACTTGGGGCACGCCCACGGCCCGCCCCTACTCACACGAGCTGGAGAAGGACGCCGGCAGCCATTCCTGCAGTCCGAGCTGATCTTAGATGGCGACACTCGGACTCTGGGCAACCAGGCACAGGACTAGGGCGACCACACACCCGCTTATAGGCGGGCGGTAAGCGGCACCTGAAGTGCTGACACTAAATACCGCAGTTTTGTCCATTTGTATTTTGTGCTTACACTGCATAGGTCGCTATTTTTGGCTATATGCCCTCTTAGATGGCGACACATCAGCAGCAGGAAAGCATGGGTGCTAAGGCACAGGCTTTCTAGGCTGCGGGTATTGCACGTACTGAAGTGTTCATGTGTATTTATGCTTGTATGCTATACACTGCACTGTACGGTCGCTAGTCTTGGCTTATTCGCCATAGAATGGCTAGACTACAGCAGCAGAAAAGCAAGGGTGCTGAGGCACAGGTTTTTTTCTATGCTGCTTGTATTGCAGGTGTTGCAGTGTTCATTTGTACTTATGCTTGTATGCTATACATTGCACTGTATGGTCGCTATTCTGGGCTATATTCCCCTAGATGGCTAGTCTACAGCAGCAGAAAAGCAGGCTTTCTATGCTGCTTGTATTGCATGTGCTGCTGTGTTCATTTGTACTTTATGCTTGTATGATATACATTGCACTGTACGGTCGCCATTCTTGGCTCTATAAGTCGGCAGCAGCATATAAGCTACACAGGCTTTCGATGCTGTTTTTACTGCATGTGATACTGTTCCACGGCACTGAACTCCATTGTGTGCAATGCTCCCCTGTAGCACTTGGTCAGCCGGGGTCTCTACTTGACGTGGCCAAAAGAACCACCTCTCAACCCTGTCCAAGGACAGGGACGGAGTTGCAATGGGATAGAGACTTGCAGTCCGGACAGGCCATGGGCAATCTGGAGCATTGCTCCCTGGCCACCCTCATTTGGAATAAAATCGGTGCTCCGGGGGGGGTCCCAGGAGGCTCTCTGTATGATGAGGCAGACGTAGCTCATCAGGACTTTGATCCTGACACCGCTCTCACTCCGGATACACCGGATGGTGACGCCATAAGGAATGATCCTATAGCGTCCATCAATGGAATGTTGGATCTTTTCTCCCTCAGCTCCCCCAGCGGAGGAGTCAGCTTCACAGCAGGAGAAGTCCCATTTCAGTAGCTCAAACGTATATTGAGTATTGTTCTGGCCACGCTGACTTCAGAGAAGCAGTCCAGGAACACCACGCTTCCCAGATAAGCGTTTTCTCCAAACGTATTAAGGATACACGTTATCATTTTCCCCCTGACGTGGTCAAGCGTTGGACCCAGGGTCCAAAGGTGGATTCTCCAATCTCCAGGCTTGCGGCTAGAGCCATAGTTGCAGTGGAGATGGGACTTCACTTACAGATGCCATTGACAGACAGATGGACTCTGGTTGAAATCTGTCTATGAGGCTATCGGCGTGTCGGTTGCTCCGGCATTCACAGCCGTATGGGCACCCTAAGCTTTTCAGCTGTTCTTGCGCAGCTGGTCTTGAGCACATGTACATCTGTGCCGCAGGTGGTGTCCTTAACCTCGCAATGTCTGCATTGCGACTTACCCTATTAATGCTGTCCTGGAAGGACAGTCGAGGTTTCGGTCCTTCCCAGGCTCGGGCAGGTCCCAATTGTCCTCGTCCAAAAGGGCTGAAAAGCCTCAGAGGGGCTCAGCTTCCGGCCGGGCTCAATCACGCCCTAGGAAGGCAGCCGGAGGAACCGCTACCAAGGCGGTCTCCTCATGACTCTCAGCTCTCTCATCTCTCCGCATCCGCGGTTGATGGCAGACTCGCTCGCCTTTGGCGACATTTAGCTGCCACAGGTCACAGACCAGTGGGTGAGGGACAGTGTGCCCACGTGCACAGGACAGAGTTCTGTTCTCGTCCTCCGACTCGATTCTTCAGAACGTCCCCACCTCCCCACCGAGCAGATGCTCTTCTGCAGGCAGAAGGAGTGGTAATCCCGGTTCCTCTTCAGGAACAAGACACGGTTTTCCTCCAATCTGGTTGTGGTGCCAAAAAAGGATGGCTCTTTCCGTTCCGTTCTGGACCTAAAACTGCTCAACAAGCACGTGGAGGCCAGGCGGTTCCGGATGATACCCTCCGCTCCGTCATTGCCTCAATGTCTCAAGGAAATTTCCTAGCATCAATAGACATCAAAGATGCTTCTCTCCACGTGCCGATTGCTACAGAGCATCTTCAGTTCGTAGCTCTGCCATTCGGGCTGGCGACAGCCCCACGGGTGTTCGCCAAGGTCATGACGGCAGTGGTAGCAGTCTTGCACTCACAGGGACACTCTGTGATCCCTTACTTGGACGATCTACTTGTCAAGGCACCCTCTTAAGAGGCATGCCAACTCAGCCTGAATGTTGCGCTGGAGACTCTCCAGACGTTCGGGTGGATCATCACCTTCTCAAAGTCAAATCTGTCACGACCCAATCACTAACGTATCTTGGCATGGAGTTTCATATCCTCTCAGCGGTAGTGAAGCTTCCGCTGGACAAGCAGCGGTCACTACAGACTGGGGTGCAGACTCTCCTTCAAGGTCAGTCGCACTCCTTAAGACGCCTCATGCACTTCCTCGGGAAGATGGTGGCGGCAATGGAGGCGGTTCCGTTTGCGCAGTTTCATCTGCGTCCACTTCAATGGGACATTCTCCGCCAATGGGACGGGAAGTCAACATCCCTGAACAGGAAAGTATCCCTTTCACAGACGGCAAGGACTCTCTGCAATGGTGGCTTCTTCCCACCTCATTATCACAGGGAAGATCCTTCCTACCACCGTCTTGGGCGGTGGTCACGACAGACGCGAGTCTGTCAGGGTGGGGAGCAGTTTTTTTCCACCACAGGGCTCAGGGTACGTGGACTCAGCAGGAGTCCACCCTTCAGATCAATGTTCTGGAAATCAGAGCAGTGTATCTTGCCCTACTAGCCTTCCAGCAGTGGCTGGAAAGAAAGCAGATCCGAATTCAGTCGGACAACTCCACAGCGGTGGCATACATCAATCACCTAGGAGGGACACGCAGTCGGCAAGCCTTCCAGGAAGTCCGGCGGATTCTGAGGTGGGTGGAAGCCACGGCCTCCACCATATCCGCAGTTCACATCCCCGGCGTAGAAAACTGGGAGGCAGACTTCCTCAGTCGCCAGGGTATGGACGCAGGGGAATGGTCCCTTCACCCGGACGTGTTTCAGGAAATCTGTCGCCGCTGGGGAAGGCCGGACGTCGACCTAATGGCGTCCCGGCACAACAACAAGGTCCCAACCTTCATGGCACGGTCTCGCGATCAAAGAGCGCGGGCGGCAGACGCCCTAGTGCAAGATTGGTCGCAGTTCCGGCTCCCTTATGTGTTTCCACCTCTGGCACTCTTGCCCAGAGTGCTACGCAAGATCAGATCCGATTGCAGCCGCGCCATACTCGTCGCCCCAGACTGGCCGAGGAGGGCGTGGTATCCGGATCTGTGGCAGCTCACGGTCGGCCAATCGTGGGCACTACCAGACCGACTAGACTTACTGTCCCAAGGGCCGTTTTTCCATTGGAATTCTGCGGCCCTGAACCTGACTGTGTGGCCTTTGAGTCCTGGATCCTAGCGTCTTCAGGATTATTCCACGGGGTCGTTGCCACCATGAGACAGGCTAGGAAGCCCACGTCCGCTAAGAACCACAGAACGTGGAGGATATTCTTATCCTGGTGCTCTGCTCAGGGAGTGTCTCCCTGGCCATTTGCATTGCCTACCTTTCTTTCTTCCTGCAATCTGGGTTAGAAAAAGGTTTGGCGCTCGGCTCCCTTAAAGGTCAGGTATCGGCGCTATCCGTCTTTTTTTCAGAGGCGTTTGGCACGCCTTCCTAGGGTGCGCACGTTCCTACAGGGGGTTTGCCATATCGTTCCCCCGTACAAGCGGCCGTTAGATCCATGGGATCTGAACAGGGTACTAGTTGCCCTCCAGAAGCCGCCCTTCGAGCCTCTGAGGGAGGTTTCACTTTCTAGACTATCCCAGAAAGTGGCTTTTCTGGTAGCGATCACATCTCTTCGGAGAGTGTCTGAGCTGGCAGCGCTGTCATCCAAGACTCCCTTCCTGGTCTTCCACCAGGACAAGGTAGTGCTGCGCCCCATTCAGGAGTTTCTCCCGAAGGTGGTATCCTCTTTTCATCTTAATCAGGATATCTCCTTGCCTTCGTTTTGTCCTCATGCAGTTCATCGGTATGAGAACGATTTACATTTGTTAGATCTGGTGAGAGCACTCAGAATCTACATTTCCCGCACGGCGCCCTTGCGCCGTTCGGATGCACTCTTTGTCCTTGTCGCTGGTCAGCGCAAAGGGTCGCAGGCTTCTAAGGCCGCCCTGGCTCGATGGATCAAAGAACCAATTCTTGAAGCCTACCGTTCTGCTGGGCTTCCGGTTCCATCAGGGCTGAAGGCCCATTCAACCAGAGCCGTGGGTGCGTCCTGGGCATTACGGCACCAGGCTACGGCTCAGCAGGTGTGCCAGGCAGCTACCTGGTCGAGTCTGCACACTTTCACCAAACATTATCAGGTGCATACCTATGCTTCGGCGGACGCCAGCCTAGGTAGAAGAGTCCTGCAGGCGGCAGTTGCCTCCCCGTAGGGGAGGGCTGTCTTCGCAGCTCTAACATGAGGTATTTCTTTACCCACCCAGGGACAGCTTTTGGACGTCCCAATCGTCTGGGTCTCCCAATGGAGCGACGAAGAAGAAGGGAATTTTGTTACTTACCGTAAATTCCTTTTCTTCTAGCTCCTATTGGGAGACCCAGCACCCGCCCTGTTGTCCTTCGGGATTTTTGGGTTGTTTCGGTTACACATGTTGTTCATGTTGAACGGTTTTTCAGTTCTCCGATATTACTCGGAGTGAATTTGTTTAAACCAGTTATTGGCTTTCCTCCTTCTTGCTTTTGCACTAAAACTGGTGAGCCAGTGATCCCACTGGGGGTGTATAGCCAGAAGGGGAGGGGCCTTACACTTTTTAGTGTAATGCTTTGTGTGGCCTCCGGAGGCAGTAACTATACACCAATCGTCTGGGTCTCCCAATAGGAGCTAGAAGAAAAGGAATTTACGGTAAGTAACAAAATTCCCTTCTTTTGCCCTATAAGCTGTGGCCACCACCAGTGGGCTCTTATATACAGCATTCTAACGGTTGCGCTGCTGTGGATTTGAGCCAGATGGGCGTCTCCGTTGTCCGGTGCTGATGCTGCCTCTTTCGGCCATCTTTGTCGTCTTTCTTCTGTAGCCGGGGTGCATGACGCGTCCTACGTCATCCACACTTTCCAGCATTGAGGTCCTGCGCAGGTGCACTTTGAGTTGTCCTGAGCAGGGCAGATCAAAGTATTGTAGTGCGCCTGTGCGGGACTGGAGAGTGTGTATGACGTAGCTGCATTATGCACACAGGCTTCAGAAGGAGGACAAAGATGGCCGAAAGAGGAAGTGCCGGCATCGGAGAACGGAGACGCCCATCTGACCCAACTCCACCGCAGCACGACCGCTAGGTAAGTATTATAAAGTGTTTTTTACATTCTACACAGCGGCCTGGGCTCTTATATAGAATGCTGTATATAAGAGCCCACTGGTGGGGGCCGCAGGTTATAGGCCAAAAAACTGGTGACAGCTTCTCTTTAAGGCTGGTTTTACATGACTGACATTCATGGTCTTGGATATCTGGACTGGCCGTGGGTCTCATGATTTACAGGCAACATTCTCATTTGTATATATAAGGCTGTTGACTTTAGGTCAGATCACCTGCAGCCGATACTGACAATGTGATCCGTGCATATAATGTGAGTGTCAGAAGTTTGAAATCGGCCTAATTCTAATAATAGAGACACTAAAGGGGGAATATGTGGCATTTCCTACACAAATCTTAGGCCAGTGTGACATTTGTTAGAGACTCGCGTGAGAGTCGAGTCGCATCACCTGGCATGGCCGTACACTCTCCTGACAGGAGTGTGCAGCTGTATAGAAATTCAGGCAGCTGCTCTTCTACCAGCTCGGTCCACCATGGGACGCGTCAGAACAAAGACCGTGAAGAAGGCCACTCGGGTCATCATTGAAAAATATTACACCCGGCTGGGCAATGACTTCCACACGAACAAGCGCGTTTGTGAGGAGATCGCCACCATCCCCAGCAAAAAGCTGCGCAACAAGATCGCTGGGTATGTCACACATCTAATGAAGCGCATCCAGAGAGGCCCTGTCAGAGGCATTTCTATCAAACTGCAGGAGGAGGAGAGGGAAAGAAGGGATAACTATGTCCCAGAGGTGTCTGCCCTAGATCAAGAGATCATTGAGGTTGACCCTGACACCAAGGAAATGCTGAAGTTGCTGGACTTTGGCGGCCTGTCCAACCTACAAGTAACCCAGCCTACTGTTGGCATGAACTTCAAAACTCCACGGGGGGCTGTTTAAATGTTTGTATCATACCATTTCCAATAAACTTGGGAAAACAAAAAAAAAAGAAATTCAGGCAGCTGCACGTTTCTGTCCGGAGAGCGGCAGGCCGTGCCAGGTGATGCAACTCGACTCTCACGCAAATCAGTCGCAAGTGTGACATCGGCCTTAATGTCAAACTAGCCAATTAAGTGTTGGCTATACACTGGAAAGTCAGATTCATGCCTGCCTGTGATATAATTTCCCCAGTGTCACCAACTTACCCCACTGCTCTCAACAAGTTTTGAAAAAGTTGGTGAGAGTAGCATAAAGTAGGAAAATGTTGCTGATTATTTCATAAATATAGTTTGCCCCATATTTTTCTACCTTTTCACACCAATTTTTTACATATATCCATAAAGTCCCTTCCTGTAAAATTGATTCATTTCAGCTTCTATCTCCGATGACGAACAAGGCATTATTCCACGTGCAATGGCGGACATCTTTAAATTGGTTGATGAAAATGACCTGATTGACTACACAATACGAGTGTCTTACCTGGAGGTGTATAAAGAGGAGTTCAGAGATCTTCTCGAAGTGCAGACACCTAGTAAAGACATTCTTATCAGAGAGGATGATAAAGGCAATGTCCGTAAGTATGTCTGTATTACAGCTATCCTGGACTCTGTGATGGAGCATTTTTCAGTATACTGGCTCAAAATGATGTCTTAGTTTTTTGGTAAGGCTAGGTTCACACTTATACCGTGTTCTTCACTGGGAACTATGCTGAGGTTTTCATTGGAACCTCTAAAAGACTGTATTCTGATGGGAATCCTGATGGAGCCATTCACTTAAATGAAGCCGAAGGATCACTGTGGACACTGTCTGGCCTCAATCCTGACAGTATTCCTCTCTTTACAACATGCACAAAATGTGGTTAACTCCAAAATTGGCTTGGTGTTGAGCTTTGTATAAGTGTGCACCTACCCGAATTGTGTAGATATATCACACATAGGCTGAATATTATTTTTTCAAGCTGAGCTTCCTGAAGGGAAGAAAAAGTTATTTAGTAGTCAAAGGAAGTCTGCAGCACAAAATGACAATTCCAAACCACGCACAGGCGCTCGGTGCACCTATGGTGTGGATGTGTGATCCAGTGCACTACCCCACCGACTGTACAGTGGAACCTTGCTTAACGAGAACAATCTGTTCTGGGAGTGTGCTTGTTAACCAAGTTACTCGTTCAGCAAAGCAAGATTTCCCATAGGAAATCATTGCAATGCAGACAATTCGTCCCACAACTTGTTAAATGGCCCATCCTGGTCCCCTATTCTGTCATTCCACACATGCACAAACGCACACAAACACGTACAAACACACAAGCACGCACGCACATGCACATATTATATGCTCACCTTACCTTCCGTTGCATCGCCGGTCTACTAGGATTTGCTGTTTTCTGGTACGGGGCCGGGCTGTGTATCGGGTTACCATAACGACGAGGAAGCGCTGACGTCAAAGGCAGAGCCGCTTGCCTCTGATTGGCCAGCGTGCTGCCTTTGAGTAGCGTCTGACGGGAAGTTCCTGCTTCGTCGCTCTGGATGCCGATGCACAGCCTGGAGTGGAGCAGAGCGGCGAACTACAGGACCCAGGAGGCTGGCGATGAAACGGAAGGTACAAATATTATATTATATTATATGCTCACCTTACCTTCCGTTCCATCGCGGGCCTCCTAGGTCTTGTAGTTCGCCGCGAGGACGTCGCGATGTACCAGGGAACTACAAGAACCATGAGACCGGCGGTGGAACGGAAGGTAAGGTGAGCATAATACTGTATGTGCGTGCGTGTTTGTGTGTGTTTTGTGCGTACATGTGTGTGCTTGTGTGGACTGCAAGAGCGGGTCAGAGCGCGGTGGATGTACGGAACCGGATGTGTGTGCGGTTAGTATTTCTTTATCGTTCCTTTGGGAGACCCAGACCATGGGGTGTTTAGCTTCTGCCTCCGGAGGATACACAAAGTACTACACTTAAAAGTGTAGCTCCTCCCTCTGAGCTTATACACCCCCTGATGAGCAGACTCAGCCAGTTTATCGCTTTGTGTCAGGAGGCATACATCCACACATGCATTCTCATCTGATTTCTTTGATTTTTGGAAAGAGTTTGAAGAAAAGCGGGTCCATGTCTGGACTCCCGGCATGTCCCTTCTCACCCCACTGTGTCGGCGGTGTTGTTAAGGTTGATTTCCAAGGCTGGAGCCTTACATGCCGCGCTCCTTCACCATCCCTCATGGGCTCTGGCTTGAAGTGGGAGCCAGCACGGTCTACATGCCTAGCAGGAGACCGGTCTCCATCCGCAGCCCTTCAGGACCCTGCTGGACCGGAGCACTCATCCCCAGGGACCTGGCCCTGCGTCTCGGCAGCTAAGTACCTGAGACGTTTATGTTGGGGGTCCCTGTGCTTTATTGTTTGGGGAGAGTGTGTTTGCTGTGTTTTTTGACATTTCCGGCGGGTTCTCTAGCTGTCGCACGAGAACCGCGCCAATGGTGCCTGCTCGTCGGCTTCACCGCTCAAATTTAGGCCCCGGCTTCGCCGGAGGCCTAGTTTCTGTTTCACTGCCCTCGCATGTCACTCATGCAGAGGGACAGGCTCTTCTCCGCCCGGCGGCCGTTCTGCACAGGGGAGGGACACTCCCCACTGCTGTGCGTGTCTCCTCCCCTGTAGGTTTCTATGGCCCTCCAGATCCCGCTCTCAGAGCAAAGTCCCGCCCCCTCTCTTCGCTCCGGCGGCCATTTTCTCAGAGATTCACTCAGACGCTGGTCTGCGCTCTGCATCCCTGCTGGGTTCTGTGTTTGGAGGTCCGGGCTTTGGGATCTGGAGGGCACACAAACCGCTTCAGCGGTCTGGTAAGCCACAACCTCTGGTTGTGGACCTCTGTATATACCCTCTGGGGGTCATTCTCTGGCAGAGCCCCCACTCCAGCAGCATGTCTCACACGAGGAGCAAGGCTCCAAAGCTTTATTCAGTATGCACTGCATGTAAGCTCCTGCTGCCTGAACCGGGCATCTATCCACATTGTGATGCCTGCTCTAACCTGGCGGTGCCTCAGCCTGGAGTCTCACCCCCAGTGGTCTCTCAGGCTGCTCCTGCTCCTGTGGCTGAACCCCCAGCTTGGGTAGAATCCTTTTCTAGGTCTATCTCCCAGTCTTTTGCTGACTCCATGGGACTTCTGTCCAGGACTTTGCTGAACATGCATCAGCCCCCTTCACAGGGTGCCTCTGCTGCTAGGGGTCTCTCAGGACCGGAGCTCACGGAGGATTCATCATCTGGTCCCAGACCCCGTCCTCCTAAGAAGAGACGCAGGGTTCCCTCTCCTTCCTCGTCCTGCGACTCTGATTCAGGAGCTGACTCGCAGGATGAGGAGGATGCCTTTACGGGGGGCTCGGAGGTTAACTCCATGTACCCCATTAATCTGTCCGAAAGTGACTCAGATATTAGTGATTTGATTGCTTCCATTAATTCTGTACTGGATCTCAATCCGCCAGTATCAGAGGAGCAACCCTCTCTGGCAGAAAAGCACCAGTTTACCTCGCCTAAGAGGACTAAGAGTGTGTTCTTTAACCACTCCAGTTTTCAGGCTGGACCAAGCCCAGGGCCTGTCCTGATAAACGCTTCCCAAAGCGTGGTTCTGATGACCGCTTTCCCTTTCCACCTGAGGTGCTCAAGGAGTGGGCTCATTCCCCAAAGGTAGACCCCCCGGTGTCTAGACTCTCAGCCCGGACTGTTGTGTCGGTGGCTGATGGCACCTCCCTTAAGGATTCCACTGACCGCCAGAATGACCTTCTGGCCAAATCCGTATATGAAGCGGCGGGGGCCTCGTTCTCCCCGACTTTTGCAGCAGTGTGGGCTCTCAAAGCCATCTCTGCTTCTCTAGAGGGGATGCATTCTCTCGCCAGGGAATCTATGCCCGAAATGGTTGCCTTAACTTCCCAAGCTTCAGCTTTTTCATCCTATACCATGTCTGCCATGCTGGAGGCTTCTCACTGCACTGCGGTGGCTTCGGCTAATTCCCTCGCTATCCGCAGGATCTTGTGGCTTCGAGAGTGGAAGGCAGATGCTTCTTCAAAGAAGTACCTTGCTGGGCTCCCTTTTGCTGGGTCCCGGCTGTTCGGTGAAGATCTGGATGAAATTATTAAGGAAGCTACTGGCGGGAAGAGTACTTCCATGCCACAAACCAAAACCAGGAAACCTGTCCAGGGTAGGAATCAGTCGAGGTTTCGTTCCTTTCGTTCCTCCAACTGGTCGTCCTCTAAGCCCTCGGCCTCGTCCACTAACTCAGCCAAGGACCAGAAAGCCAACTGGCGCCCAAAAGCGCATCCACAGAAGACCGCAGGAGGTGCTGCCGCTAAGGCAGCCTCCTCGTGACTATCTGTCCGCGCCAGCAACGTCCTTAGTCGGTGGCAGGCTCTCCCACTTTGGCGACGCGTGGTTTCAACACGTCTCCGATCAGTGGGTGAGGGATATCATCTCTTATGGCTACAGGATAGAATTCTCTTCCAGCCCGCCAAACAGATTTTTTCTCTCAACTCCCCCCTGCTCCAAGGCCGCCGCCTTCTCACCGGCCGTGGCATCCTTGCAGGCCAACGGAGTAATTGTACCGGTTCCTGCCCGGGAACGGGTCAGAGGTTTCTACTCAATTCTCTTCCTAGTCCCCAAAAAGGACGGTTCCTTCCGGCCCATCCTTGATCTCAAGCTTCTCAACAAGCATTTTCAGGTGCGGCACTTTCGCATGGAGTCTCTGCGATCAGTCATTGCCTCAATGACCCAAGGGGATTTCCTGGCGTCCATCGACATCAGAGATGCCTATCTGCATGTGCCAATTGCAGTTTCACACCAGCGTTGGCTACGTTTTGCAATCGGAGAAGATCATTTCCAATTCGTGGCTCTCCCCTTCGGGTTGGCCACAGCTCCTCGGGTATTCACCAAGGTCATGGCAGCAGTGATTGCGGTCCTGCACCTACAGGGGTTGGCAGTGATTCCTTACCTGGACGACCTTCTAGTCAAGGCTTCATCCAGCGCGGACTGTCAGCGGAGTGTCTCTCTCATTCTAGCCCAATTCGGGTGGCTTGTCAATCTTCCCAAATCCACTCTGACTCCGACCCAGAGTCTCACGTACCTAGGGATGCAGTTCAAGACTTTGCCGGCACTTGTGAAGTTGCCCTTAGTCAAACAGCAGTCCCTCCAACTGGCGGTGCGCTCTCTGCTGAGGCCCCGCCGTTATTCCCTCAGGCGCCTGATGCAGGTGCTGGGTCAAATGGTGGCGTCAATGGAGGCTGTTCCCTTTGCCCAGTTCCATCTGCTTCCCCTGCACCTGGACATTCTCCGCTATTGGGACAAGCGGCCTTCCTCCTTGCACAGGTTAGTGGCTCTGTCGCCACAGACCAGGAGCTCTCTTCAGTGGTGGCTTCGGCCCCTGTCTCTGTCCCAGGGGCGCTCCTTCCTGGCCCCGTCCTAGGTGATCCTCACCACGGATGCCAGTCTATCCGGCTGGGGAGCGGTATGTCTCCACCACAGAGCGCAGGGCACTTGGACTCTGTCCGAGTCAGCCCTTTCGATCAATGTGCTGGAAACCAGAGCCGTGCCTCTGGCTCTCCTAGCTTTTCACCACCTGTTGGCGGGCAGACACATCCGAGTCCAGTCAGAGAACGCGACAGCGGTTGCCTACATCAATCACCAAGGCGGGACACGCAGCCGCCTGGCAATGTTGGAGGTACAACGCATCCTTCAATGGGCGGAGGACTCCAAGCCACCATATCCGCAGTCCACATCCCAGGCGTGGAAAACTGGGAGGCAGATTATCTCAGCCGTCAAACCGTGGACAGTGGCGAGTGGTCCCTGCACCCGGCAGTGTTTCAGTCAATCTGCCGCAAATGGGGCACTCCGGACGTGGACCTAATGGCATCCCGTCACAACAACAAAGTTCCTGTTTACGTGGCTCGCTCCCACGATCCTCAGGCATTCGCCGCGGACGCTCTGGTTCAAGACTGGTCCCAGTTTCGTCTGTCCTACGTGTTTCCCCCTCTAGCTCTCTTGCCCAGAGTCCTGCGCAAGATCAGAATGGAGGGCCGTCGAGTCATCCTCATTGCTCCGGACTGGCCCAGGCGAGCTTGGTACCCAGACCTGCTCCATCTGTCCGTAGAGGTGCCGTGGCATCTCCCGGACCGTCCAGACCTTCTCTCACAAGGTCCGTTTTTCCGCCTGAATTCTGCGGCTCTCAAATTGACGGCGTGGCTCTTGAGTCCTGGATCTTGACGGCTTCTGGTATTCCTCCGGAAGTCATCTCCACTATGACTCGGGCCCGTAAGTCTTCCTCCGCCAAGATCTATCACAGGACTTGGAAAATTTTCCTCTCCTGGTGTCGCTCTTCCGGCCATCCTCCTTGGCCATTCTCCTTGCCGACCCTTCTGTCCTTTCTACAGTCCGGTCTGCAGCTAGGACTGTCCCTCAACTCTCTCAAGGGACAAGTCTCAGCTCTGTCAGTGCTGTTCCAGCGGCGTCTCGCCCGGCTGGCTCAGGTCCGCACCTTCATGCAGGGCGCGTCTCACATCATTCCGCCTTACCGGCGGCCCTTGGATGCCTGGGACCTTAATTTGGTTCTCACGGTTTTGCAGAAACCCCCCTTTGAGCCTCTTAGGGAGGTTTCTTTGTTTCGTCTTTCACAGAAAGTGGCCTTTCTAATGGCCATAACTTCCCTCAGGAGAGTCTCCGATTTGGCTGCGCTCTCTTCGGAGTCACCTTTTTTGGTTTTTCATCAAGACAAGGTGGTTCTCCGTCTGACTCCGGACTTTCTTCCTAAGGTGGTCTCTCCTTTCCACCTTAACCAGGACATTACCCTACCTTCCTTTTGTCCGGCTCTTGTTCATCGCTTTGAAAAAGCGCTGCATACTCTGGATCTGGTGCGTGCTCTCCGGATCTATCTGTCTCGCACCGCTGCTCTTAGGCGGTGCACTTCTCTTTTTGTGCTAACCACAGGTCGGCGCAAGGGCTTCTCTGCTTCTAAGCCGACCTTAGCCCGTTGGATTAGGTCGACCATTTCGGACGCCTACTTGTGTTCTCAGGTGCCTCCCCCGCCGGGGATCAAGGCACACTCGACCAGAGCTGTCGGTGCCTCTTGGGCTTTCAGGCACCAGGCTACGGCTCAACAAGTCTGTCAGGCTGCCAAATGGACTAGCCTGCATACCTTTTCAAAGCACTACCAAGTGCATGCTCATGCTTCGGCAGATGCGAGCTTGGGCAGACGCATCCTTCAGGCGGCTGTCGCCCATTTGTGAAGTTAGGTTCTGCCTACTTCTTAGTTTTTCTGTTTATTTCCCACCCAGGGACAGCTTTGAGACGTCCCATGGTCTGGGTCTCCCAAAGGACGATAAAGAAAAAGAGAATTTTGTTTACTTACCGTAAATTCTTTTTCTTATAGTTCCGTATTGGGAGACCCAGCTCCCTCCCTGTTGCCTGTTGGCAATTTCTTGTTCCGCGTGTTATCACCGGCTGTTGTCGTGGACAGAGTCTCCGGTTGTTCCGGTTCTTGCTCTGTTGTACTTGTGGGTGGCTATTCTCCTTCAGCTTTTGCACTAAACTGGCTAGATCTGGTTCTCCAGGGGGTGTATAAGCTCAGAGGGAGGAGGTACACTTTTAAGTGTAGTACTTTGTGTCCCCTCCGGAGGCAGAAGCTAAACACCCCATGGTCTGGGTCTCCCAATACGGAACTATAAGGGCTAAGCCACACGGCGAGAAAATCGGTGCGAGTGGAGTGCGATAAAACATCGCATTCCCCTCGGACCAATTCTAGCCTGTGTGTCAGCACACATGGGCGATTATTTTCTCAGCCCTAATCGGACTGAGAAAACAATCGCAGCATGCTGCGATTGTAATCAGAGACTCTTTCTCTCGCAGCCATTCAAGTGAATGGGGCGAGAAAAAAATCGCACTGCACTCGCGGTACACCGGTGTACTGCCAGTGCAATGCGAGAATGGCTATAGCTGACTACGCAGGAGAGAGGGAGAGAAATCCCTCCCTCCCCTCCTGAGTGCCGGCCCGCCCCCCGCAGCTGAGGTCTGCTCGCACGAACGGACCTCAGTTGCAAGGACACAAGCATGAGACTCGGCTCTGCTGTACTGCCAGCACGAGCCGAGTCTCATGCAAGGGGATCGCAGTAATCCCCGTGTGGCCCCAGCCTAAGAAAAAGAATTTACGGTAAGTAAACAAAATTCTCTTTTTTGCTCGTACAGCAAAGCTTTCTCGGAAACCGGGTTACAAATTTACAGAAAGCTTTGCTTGTTAAGCGAAATTCTCGTTAAGTGGGTTACTCGTTAAGCGAGGTTCCACTGTATTACTTTTCTATCTCCACTCTGTCTTCCCTGATTGACAACTCTGATTTTTTTTTTTTTTTTTTTTAAATCAGATAAATTTTTATTGCATTTTAATACTTTCATAAACATAACAACAAATTGTGAGGGTAGTCCTCACACATACCCCCTCCCCTCCCCCCACCCTCTTCCGGTCGACAGTCTCACCCCTCCACTCTCTACATCCTTCTTTATTCATATAATGACCTGCCCTCCTTATTTTTCAGCCATTGCGATCTTTCCTTTCCTACCTATAGTCTAAATATCCTATCTTTCAGTAGATCAGATGACGCTAATCCTGGAAAGTCCAGCCACTTGCTCCAGATCTTCTCATATTGAGTTCTCCTTCCCCTTTTAATATAAACATTTTTCTCCATATAAATAATATAATTCACTTTTTCAAATTCCTTACGTGTTGGTGGTTTTTCAGATAGCCAATACAAGGCGATTAGTTTCCTTGCTGCATACAACAATCGTGCCACTGCCAGTTTCTCATGTTCATCCGACCCCACTTCATCCACATAGCCCAGCACACACACCAGCGGGTTTCTGGGTAGGTCCACTTGCATCACTGATTTAATTAAATTTAACACTGTGATCCAGAACCCTTGTAAACACGGGCATTCCCACAACATGTGCATGATCCCTGCTTCCTCCACAGTAAATTTTGGACACTTGGAATCTGTTCTCACTCCCACTTTCTTCATCCACACGGGGGTTCTATATACTCTGTATATAACATATAATTGCGATAGCCGTTTTGCCTCGCTCAGAGATATTTTGATGACATATTGCAAAATAGACTCCCATTTCTCCTCCCCAATTTCTCCCAAATCTTCCACCCACCTTGCATATGCCCCAATTTGTTTCCTCCCAACCGACATGGACAGAAGTCCCCCGTAGACCATCGATATACATCCTGCCGTCCCTCACTGCGTCCCTAATATATTGATTACACTATCTGATTGTATAACAATTGGTGTTATTCTGTTCTGCGATTCAAATGCGTGACGTAGCTGCAGGTATTTATAAAACATACTATGTCCCAGTGGGAAGTCTTTTAGCAGTACTTCAAAAGTCTTAAATATGTTTCCATCCATCACCTGGGAGAGGTACCAGATACCAATTCTCCTCCATTGCCCAGATTCTTTAAGGGATAAATATTCCGAAATGTTGGGGTTGTCCCACATGGGGGTATATCTAGTGAACCCGGTTAGCTGTCTCACCTGTTTGATCTTACCCCATACTTTATCTATCAACTGTATAGTAGGATTTGATGCAGTGTGGACGAAACTTTCCCGCCTCCAGACTTGCCAGCAGAGGAGCTTTTCCGATCACATACTGTAATATTTTCCCCGCTGAGGTCTCCAAACCTGTCACACCCCACCCCACCATGTGTTGGCTCTGGGCAGCTAAGTAATAGCACCAAGGATTAGGTAGAGTCAGTCCCCCTTCGTCTTTTGGTCTCTGTAAATATTCTAACCTCATCCGTGGGCGCTTCCTTCCCCAGATTAAGCCTCGGAAAATAGAATTTCTTTTATAAAACCTATTTTTGTGGTAGCCATACCAGGGCGTTATGGAGCACATAGAACAGTTGGGGCATTAGTATCATTTTAGCTAAGTTGACTCTCCCCACCACCGAAAGGTACAGTTTGGACCAGGCCAGAATCTTTTGTTTGAACTTAAGTAAAAGGGGGGTGAGATTAAGACGTTCATACTCAGTCAGTTTATTGGATATCATAATTCCCAGATATTTAAACTCTGACACCACCTGAACCGGAGCACAAGTCACCACTACATTGGAAGGCGTTTCATCTAGTGGCATCAAAACCGATTTGTCCCAAATTATCGTGAGCCCTGATATCCTTCCAAAGTTAGATATGACCCTCATTACCACCTCCAAGGAACTCCCTGCATCTGCCAGAAAGAGTAATAAATCGTCCGCATATAAGGCCACTTTCTCCTCTCTACACTCCCATATCGGTAACCCACTACACCAGGATCCCGCCGCATCACCGCCGCCAGTGGTTCGATAGCAAACAGGGGGGACAGTAGGCACCCCTGCCTTGTGCCCCTATAGAGAGAAAATCTATCTGACATGCTGCCATTCGCCCTAATTCTTGCCGTAGGAGCAGAGTACAACAACTGCACGCACCTAATATACACTTCCCCAAACCCCATTGATCGCATCGTAGCCCATAGGTAGCCCCACTCTACGCTGTCAAAAGCTTTGGCCGCGTCTATGGGAGAGAATAACCCGCCTCCCCTTATTTTCCGCCGGTATCTGCATATTCAGGTACAGTCTCCTAAGGTTAGTTGCCGTGGATTTGTTGGGCATAAACCCTGCTTGATCTGGGTGTATGAGGGATGTAATGACTTTGGTGAGCCTATTTGCAAGCATCTTAGCCAGGAGCTTTACATCTACCGTCAATAGTGAAATCGGTCTGTAAGAGGCTGGCAAACCCGGGTCTTTGCCTTTTTTAGGGAGTACCACAATTATTGCCTCCTGCATAGACTGCATAAGCTCTCCTCTTTCCAGACATGATTTATATACCTTAACACTAGGTAGTCATTTTGACTACTTTGCACTATGTATTTCTATATAGGTGTCACGAGTCCAGTAGTTCTAGTGTTAAGCAGCACCGGCAGTAAAACCTCCCTATGTTGCTTATATACTTCAGCCGGAAACCCATCTACCCCCGGCGCCTTATCATTCGCCATATCACTCAGAGTTCCAACGCCTCTAAGTCAAATGGCTCATCTAGTAACTCTCTAGATTCCCTTGAGAGGACTGGCACCTGGGCTCTGCTTAGAAATTTATCCACCTCCCCTGCCTCCGGGTGCACCTTGACTGAGTATAGATCAGAGTAGTATGTTTCTAGTACTTTTAGGATCCCCGAGGTATCCGTGACAACTGCCCCATCTACTGACTGTAACCGTGCAATATATGTCGATTCCCTCAGCTATCACTGATGGGTGACCCGCCTGTTCTCCATTCTCAAAGGACTGCATGGTCTGGAACATTTTCTTTCTCTCCGCTGCCTGTGTGGTCAATCTATTAACCATCTTTTGAGCTGCCTTCATCCTAGCTTTTGCCGCCGGCGTGGGGTTTGATATTAAAGCATCTTCCGCCTTCCCCAATTCCTGAAACGCAAGCTGATTCTGCCTTCTTGCCTCCGACTTTACCTTAGATATACGCCTTACATACAATCCCCTCAAGTACGCCTTCATTGCCTCCCAAACCATTCCAATAGATGCTGATCCTACATTGAACCTAAGGTATTCCCTTAAACTATCACTAATACCCCCCCTTCTTCCACTAATTGTAACCAATAGGGATTTAAGTTCCATAAGGGTCTATTTTGGTTTTGTTGTTCCCCCAGGTCTATTTCTACACACAGGGGCGAATGATCTGATACCGTCCTGGGAAACTATTTAGTACCCACTACCAAACCTTGCATTGCTTCATTGCCCAAGGCCAGATCAATGCGCGACAGGGATGAGAACGTAGCCGAATAACAGGAGTATTGATACACTTCCGGATGCCGAGTCCTCCACAGGTCAATCAGCGCCGTTTCTTTAAGTAAATTACCGAATGGTGTACAGTTACCCCCCCCCCCCCCCCCGATTTTTTGGTACCTCATGTCTCCCTTTGTCCCAATGTGAATTCGGAATATTATTAAAATCTCCCGTTATCATAAAGGGAACTCCCGGAAAGTCTGCCAATAAATTTATCAGACTGTGAAGTAGTTTGCTGCAATATGGCGGAGGTATGTATAGGGATATAATTACTACGGCTCTTGTCCCCAGCCTACAGGAAAGACATACATATCGCCCATCTTTATCCACGATGACCTTTAGAAATTCAAACTGTGCGCCTGAGCGGACTAGTATACTGGCCCCTCTGGAGTATGCAGAATATGTAGAATGATACCCCACCCTGAGCCACCTTCTATCCAGTAGATGCAGCTTCTCCGGTGTCATGTGTGTTTCCTGCAAGCAAATTAGGTCAGGTTTTTCTGTGCGTAAAGATTGAAATACTGCTTGCCTTTCGATGCTAGAGGCTAAGCCCCTAACGTTCCAACTAAATAGCTTAATGCCTCCCGCCATATGATTAATTGACAAATTCTCGTTCTCCCAGAGCTCCTTAATAGGCCAAATGAGACTGTCGACCGGTCCACCCTCCCTCTACCCCCCCACAATATAAACACCCCCACAACAATAAACATAGTAACACATCGTTGCCACCAGTCCCCTTTGTATCAGGGACAGAGGGCATATGTTAGCCTTGGCAAGTCTGCCAGATACCGTGTCCATCTTTTGTCGTGTTTCCTCTTTTACGACGGACAGGGCCCTATCAACCATCAATAACACCAGAACCAGGACCTCCAGAAGGAGGGGCGGACCCCGCCTGTTTGTCGTGCATGGTATCCGGCTGTCCATCTGATCAGTATTGCAGTCCTGCCATATTCTCGCAACGCCCTTTTTTTTAATATTAAGGGGGAAGAACAAAAGCAAGTTACGGTAAAGAAGGGAGAAAAAAAAGGGAGAAAGAAAGGGGGAGGGGAAGTGGGTAAAACAAAGAAGAGAAAAGTAGTATAAGAAGACGACAGAGGGTGGAATAAGAGAAGCGAGAGGGGAGAAAAAGAAAAACAAAAAAAAGAGGGAGGGGGGAATAAAAATTAATTCAGTATTTATGCATTGCGAGTCCAGTATGAGTTGGAAAGTCTCTTTCCATAGCCAGGATTCCATTTCCTCCCATCCTCAGTGGTGTTTGCAGACCCCTTTCCTCTAGAGTCCATTAAATGTAGATTTAAATTTAGATTGCCGAGGTAAACAAAAAAAAAATGTTTTTTAAAATTTTCAAACAGGAACTCCTCCCCGGCAACCATAGCATAGTATTTTTCCTCTACACCACAGCATGCGATGAGAGGTAGGGTGTCCCCAAAAGTCAGTCTCCAGCTTCCCCTTCACGACCCTCCCACCGCAAGCGTTCATTGCTATCCAGCCATCTTAGCGCTTCCTTAGTATCCAGGAAAAAGTGCACTATTCCTCCAGCTACCACTGAGTTTCGCCGGGTACATCATGGAGTATACCAGGTTCAGTTGTTTCAGCCTTCTCTTGATGTCAATGAACTTGGCTCTTTGCCTTTGCACTTCTATGGAGTAATATGGAAAAATGGATATCTTTGAGCCATTGATGATCAGGTCCGGGTGTCCTCTGGCATACTTCAGGATATTATCCCTGTATCTGTAGTGCAGTATTTTAGCCAGGACAGGTCGCGGTGGGTGTCCAGGAGGCAGGGGGTGGGTGGGAACCCTATGGGCTTTTTCCACCGCATATAGAGGGGTGAGATGCTCAGATCCAATTTTACTTTTCAGCCATTCCTCAAAAAATTCAGTTGGGGATGTACCTTCCACTTTCTCTGGAACGCCAATTATTCTCAGGTTGTTACGCCTTGATCTATTTTCAAGGTCATCCGTTTTTGCTAGGAGTGCTGCTATTTGCTGTGCTGCACGCTGCCCGTCTGTCAGATCCTGCCATGCAGTCCTCCATGATACTGACTCTCTACTCAACTTCTCCTGTTCTCTCTTTCACTTCATGAAGCTTGTGCCGCATGGATGCCATGTCTTCCCTGAGGCTCCCCAGCTGCAGGGTCACCTCAGTAATAGATTCTCTGTATAGCATTACTGCTGTGAGGATGTCTCAGTGTGGGCTCTTCAGGGATATTCTGTGTGCCTGCCAGCTCCCCTAGCTGTGCTGCCTGAGATCTGGGATTTGTCTCTGCCATGCAGGCCTGAGCTCCCTCAAGTACAAAGTAGTAATCAAAGCAAAAGGTGGCTACTTTGAAGAACCTAGAATATAAGACATATTTTCAGTTGTTTCACACTTTTTTTGTTATCTCTTATATTCTAGGTTCTACAAAGTAGAACCTAGCTTTGATTACTACTTTGCACACTCTTGGCATTCTCTTGATGAGCTTCAAGAGGTAGTCACCGGAAAGGTCTTCCAACAGTCTTGAAGGAGTTCCCAGAGATGCTTAGCACTTGTTGACCCTTTTGCCTTCACTCTGCGGTCCAGCTCACCCCAAACCATCTTGATTAGGTTCAGGTCACAGGTGACTGTGGAGGCCAGGTCATCTGGTGTAGCACCCACACTTTTTTGTTAAGTATTTCATTCCACATGTGTTAATTCATAGTTTTGATGCCTTCAATTTGAATCAACGGTTTTCAGAGTTATGAATATAAAGAAAACTCTTTGAATGAGAAGGTGTGTCCAAACCTTTGGTCTGTACTGTATATTCTGAAGAAACAATTGTGTATGTAGCTTAAGACTTCGGCTACACTGTGAGTGACTTAAGACATGGAGTGCAATACTGTACTGTTAAATCCTCACAAATAAAAGTAAATGTGGTTGCAGTGACGCTGCAGCTTGGCCATTGCTGAGTATCGAAACCTGCTGGATTCCAGCCACATACACTTTTATTAGCCATGATTTTAGTAGTGTGACATTGTGCTCCTAATGTCTCAAATCCAAGAGCACTGTGAAGCTGTAGCCTTAGTATTGCATAAAAGACTGACGCTGTTAATAGTGGGCAGCACTGCTGGAGTCCTGGGTTGAACGCTTACTAGAACTATATTTACCTAGGTTTCCTCCATCCTCTTTTCTTTCCTCCCACATTTAAAATAATGCCAGGGTTAGGCTGCTTTCACACTACGTTTTTTTTTAGCATGTGTCATGAACGTTTTTTTGCTGCAAAAGTGGATCCTGTTTTTGCAAAAAAACGCATGTTATTTCGCAGGATCCTGTCACTTGAAGTTTATGGGCGGGCATTGGAGTCATGTGATCGGGAGTGAGGGGAACTGAACGTGAAAGACTGGGAGCTGGCATCTGACAGCTGCGGAGGCTCGTAACCAAGGTAAACATCGGGTAACTTGCTTGGATACCCGATATTTAGCTTGGTTACGAGCAGCTGCTAGGAGCTGGGCTCCCTGCACACGTAACCAAGGTAAACATCGGGTATCCAAGCAAGTTACCCGATGTTTACAATGGCTACGAGTCTCCGCAGCTCTCAGGCGGGGGAGAGAAGGAGGGGGGGAGAGGGAGGGGGAGAGAGAGACTGATCACACCAGGCTGGTTTCTGGGCATGCTCAGTAGAGCAAGCAGGATCCTGTCTATCAGCATGCCAGAGTTCACATGCGTTTGCGTGCAGTATAGTCAGGATCCAGCAATTTGCAGTATTTGGACGCAGCTCAAAAACGCTACAAGTAGCGTTTTTGAAAAAAGTTAAAAAACTGCAAGTCGCTGGATCCTCACTACAACGCACGCAAATGCAGGTGAACGCATGTTGACGCGAGTCCATTGCAAATGCATTGAAATGAAAACGCATTTGCACTGGATCCGTTTTTGCATTAAAAAAAACGTTCATGACGCATGCTAAAAAAAAAGCGGTGTGAAAGCAGCCTTAATAGGTTTGGAAAAGTGAATCATCGGAATAGAGCAGTAAAGAGCAAGCATTGACGACTGTTTCTATGTTTTGCATAAGCTCTTGTTTTTTTTCTTCTCTAGTGTTGTGTGGTGTAAAGGAGACAGAAGTGGAAGGACTTGATGAAGTGTTAAGTCTCCTAGAAATGGGCAATACTGCTAAGCACACAGGAGCCACTCAAGTGAATACACTGTCTAGCCGCTCACATACGATCTTCACTGTCACCATGGAGCAGAGGAGAGTAGTTGGTCGAGTCACCAGAATGACCAATGGTGAGGATGGTCCAGGTCTAGCGATTGGACAGGTCCTGTCTTCCAAATTCCACTTTGTAGACCTGGCAGGTTCTGAACGTATCCTGAAAACGGGCAATACTGGAGAGCGGCTAAAAGAAAGCATTCAGATCAACTCTGGGCTGCTAGCCCTGGGTAATGTCATCAGCGCTCTTGGGGACCCAAAGAGGAAAGGGAGCCATATCCCATACAGAGATTCCAAGATCACCAGGTACTGTCAAATGTCTAATGGTTACAGCATATTCATGGCTTATTGTTGTTTAAAGGGAACCTGTCACCTGTTAAAATACTTTTAACCTGCAAGTATGGGGATAATCTGCGGGTTAATAGGGTTTGAATCATGCCCGACTCCTGAACATTGAACCCCACTGTTGGGAGGGAAAGAAGTTTAACCCCTTCAGCCCCGGGGCACTTTCCGTTTTTGCGTTTTTGTTTTTTGCTCCCCTTCTTCCGAGAGCCGTAACTTTTTTATTTTTCCGTCAATCTTGCCATATGAGGGCTTGTTTTTTGCGGGACAAGTTGTACTTTTAAATGAAACCATAAGTTTTACCATATGGTGTACTGGAAAACAGCAAAAAAAATTCCAAATGCGGGAAAATTGCAAAAAAGTGTGATGGCATAATAGTTTTTGGGATGTTTTATTCACGGTGTTCACTATATGGTAAAACTGATGCATGGGTATGATGCCTGAGGTCGGTGCGAGTTTGTAGACACCAAACATGTATAGGTTTACTTGTATCTAAGGGGTTAAAAAAAATTCACAAGTTAGTCCAATAAAAGTGGCGCACGTTTTGCGCCATTTTCCGAAACACGTAGCGTTCTTATTTTCTGGGATCTATGGCTCAGTGACGGCTTATTTTTCTTTATCGCTCCTAATTGGGAGACCCAGACGATTGGGTGTATAGCTACTGCCTCCGGAGGCCACACAAAGCACTACACTTAAAAGTGTAAGGCCCCTCCCCTTCTGCCTATACACCCCCCGTGGGATCACGGGCTCCTCAGTTTTCATGCTTTGTGCGAAGGAGGTCAGACATCCACGCATAGCTCCACTGTTTAGTCAGCAGCAGCTGCTGACTATGTCGGATGGAAGAAAAGGTGGGCCCATATAGGGCCCCCAGCATGCTCCCTTCTCACCCCACTTTTGTCGGCGGTGTTTGTTAAGGTTGAGGTACCCATTGCGGGTACGGAGGCTGGAGCCCACATGCTGCATCCTTCCCCATCCCCCTTAGGGCTCTGGGTGAAGTGGGATTTTACCGGTCTCCAGGCACTGAGACCGTGCTCCATCCACAGCCCCTGAAAGGAACTGCTGCATATGGAGCTGAGTATCGTCAGGGACAGGACCCTGCTTCATCAAGGTACTCTGTGTCCCCACACAGACGCAGACACACTGCAGCATTGCTGGGTGTGTTAGTGCGCCGGGGACAACAGCGCGCACGCTTGTGCCACTGCTCACTACAGCTCTGCTGAAGGAGTATATGTATTTGGAACTGCCGCGCCGGCCGCTGCTGTCAGTTTGCTGCGGCGCGGCTGGGACTTGTGGTGCGCCGGGGACTTCCGCGCTGGCCGTGCATGTATGACGGCCGCGCTTATTACTCGAGTCCCCGGCTTTTGCGGCCTAGTTTCGTTTCGTTCCCGCCCCCAGGCCTGCCAGTCAGGGGAAGGGCGGGACGCTGTGCAGAATGTCAGCACAGAGGGCTGGAATCTACTTTACATACTCCAGCCCTCACACTGGGCACAGTGGGACTCCAGTTTCCCGCACTTTGTCTGAGGCACGCCCACGGTCCGCCCCTCTTCACAGAACGCCGGCAGCCATTCCTGTGTGCAGTCTGAGCTGGAGAGGGGAGACAAGTTTTGGGAGACCCAGACACGGGATTCTGGCGACCACACACCCGCGTTTGAGCGGGCGGTAAGCGGCGCCTCTGGTGCTGAACCCACTAGTGCCGAAGTGTACATTTGTATTTTTATGCTTGTACACTATACATTGCACTGTACGGTCGCTGGTGCTTCCTGGCTATATACCCTCCTAGATTGCTCAGAGGAGACAACAGCATGTCATCCGCAAAAAGCAAGGGTGCCAAGGCACAGGCTTTCTATGCTGCTTGTACCGCATGTGAGGCTTCTTTACCGGCAGGTTCCACTGACCCCCACTGTGTGCAGTGCTCGGCCCCTGTGGCAACTGCTCGGCCGGGGCCTCTGCTAGAGGTGACCCAGGGAGAACCACCTGTGAATACTGTCCAGGTGACGGGGACAGAGTTTGCAGCTTTCGCTGATAGATTGTCTGTGACTATGACTAGAATTCTAGAAACGTTGCAGTCTAGACCAGTAACTCAGACCATGGGCACTGTTCAATCATTGCCCCCTGGTCCCCCTCTGTTGGAACTGCCCCGGGCTCCGGGGGTGTCCCATGCATCCCAGTGTGACGGTTCGGACACGGACGACAGTCCCAGACAGCCTAAGCGAGCTCGCTATGAGCGGCCCTCGACTTCATCACACTGGTCAGGGTCCCAGCAGGAAGGCTCTCTGTGTGATGAGACGGAGGTAGCTGATCAGGATTCTGATCCTGAGACCGCTCTCAACTTGGATACACCTGATGGGGACGCCATAGTGAATGATCTCATAGCGTCCATCAATAGAATGCTGGATATTTCTCCCCCAGCTCCTCCGGTGGAGGAATCAGCTTCACAGCAGGAGAAATTCCATTTCAGATATCCCAAGCGTAAATTGAGTTCTTTTCTGGACCACTCTGACTTTAGAGAGTCAGTCCAGAAACACCACGCTTATCCAGATAAACGTTTCTCCAAACGGCTTAAGGACACACGTTATCCCTTTCCTCCTGACGTGGTCAAAGGCTGGACCCAGTGTCCCAAGGTGGATCCCCCAATCTCCAGGCTTGCGGCTAGATCCATAGTTGCAGTGGAGGATGGGGCTGCACTTAAAGATGCCACTGACAGACAGATGGAGCTCTGGTTGAAATCCATCTATGAAGCTATCGGCGCGTCGTTTGCTCCAGCATTCGCTGCCGTATGGGCACTCCAAGCTATTTCAGCTGGTCTTACACAGGTTGACACTGTCACACGTGCATCTGTGCCGCAGGTGGCATCCTTAACCTCTCAAATGTCTGCATTTGGGTCTTACGCGATTAATGCTGTTCTGGACTCTACGAGCCGTACGGCAGTGGCGTCCGCCAACTCCGTGGTTTTACGCAGAGCCTTGTGGTTAAGGGAATGGAAGGCAGATTCTGCTTCCAAAAAGTGCTTAACCAGTTTGCCATTCTCTGGTGACCGACTGTTTGGTGAGCGGTTGGATGAGATCATTAAACAGTCCAAGGGTAAGGATTCATCCTTACCTCAGCCCAGACAAACCAAACCCCAGCAGAGGAGGGGACAGTCGGGGTTTCGGTCCTTTCGAGGCTCCGGCAGGTCCCAATTCTCCTCGTCCAAAAGGACTCAAAAGAATCAGAGGAGTTCAGATTCTTGGCGGGCTCAGTCACGCCCAAAAAAGACAGCCGGAAGACCCGCTACCAAGGCGGCTTCCTCATGACTTTCGGCCTCCTCTCTCCGCATCCTCGGTCGGTGGCAGGCTCTCCCGCTTTGGCGACATTTGGCTGCCACAGGTCCAAGACCGTTGGGTGAGAGACATTCTGTCCCACGGGTACAGGATAGAGTTCAGTTCTCGTCCCCCAACTCGATTCTTCAGAACGTCTCCGCCTCCCGACCGAGCCGATGCTCTTCTGCAGGCGGTGTGCACTCTAAAGGCAGAAGGTGTGGTGCTCCCTGTTCCTCTTCAGGAGCAAGGTCACGGTTTTTACTCCAATTTGTTTGTGGTGCCAAAAAAGGACGGATCCTTCCGTCCCGTTCTGGACCTAAAACTTCTCAACAAGTACGTAAAAACCAGACTGTTCCGGATGGAATCCCTCCGCTCCGTCATCGCCTCAATGTCTCAAGGAGATTTCCTAGCATCAATAGACATCAAGGATGCTTATCTCCACGTGCCGATTGCTCCAGAGCATCAGCGTTTTCTACGGTTCGTTATAGGAGACGAACACCTTCAGTTCGTAGCTCTGCCTTTCGGTCTGGCGACAGCCCCACGGGCCTTCACCAAGGTCATGGCAGCAGTAGTAGCAGTCCTGCACTCTCAGGGACACTCTGTGATCCCTTACTTAGACGATCTGCTTGTCAAGGCTCCCTCTCAAGAGGCATGCCAACACAGCCTGAATGTTGCACTGGAGACTCTCCAGAGTTTCGGGTGGGTCATCAACTTTTCCAAGTCAAATCTGACCCCGACCCATTCGCTAACATATCTTGGCATGGAGTTTCATACTCTATCAGCGATAGTGAAGCTTCCGCTGGACAAACAGCGTTCAATACAGACAGGAGTGCGATCCCTTCTTCAAGACCAGTCACACCCCTTGAGACGCCTCATGCACTTCCTAGGGAAGATGGTAGCAGCAATGGAGGCAGTCCCTTTCGCGCAGTTTCATCTGCGTCCACTACAGTGGGACATTCTACGCCAATGGGACGGGAAGTCGACGTCCCTCGACAGGAACGTCTCCCTTTCTCAGGCGGCAAAGGAATCTTTTCAGTGGTGGCTTCTTCCCACCTCATTGTCAAAGGGAAAGTCCTTCCTACCCCCATCCTGGGCGGTGGTCACGACGGACGCGAGTCTGTCAGGGTGGGGAGCGGTTTTTCTCCACCACAGGGCTCGGGGTACGTGGACTCAGCAAGAGTCCACCCTTCAGATCAATGTTCTGGAAATCAGAGCAGTGTATCTTGCCCTACAAGCCTTCCAGCAGTGGCTGGAAGGGAAGCAGGTCCGAATTCAGTCGGACAACTCCACAGCGGTGGCATACATCAACCACCAAGGAGGAACACGCAGTCGGCAAGCCTTCCAGGAAGTCCGGCGGATTCTGACGTGGGTGGAAGACATGGCATCCACCATATCAGCAGTTCACATCCCAGGCGTGGACAACTGGGAAGCAGATTTTCTCAGTTGCCAGGGTATGGACGCAGGGGAATGGTCTCTCCACCCGGACGTGTTTCAAGAGATCTGTCGCCGCTGGGGGATGCCGGACGTCGACCTAATGGCGTCCCGGCACAACAACAAGGTCCCAGCTTTCATGGCGAGGTCTCACGATCACCGAGCTCTGGCGGCAGACGCCTTAGTTCAAAATTGGTCGCAGTTCCGGCTCCCTTATGTGTTCCCACCTCTGGCACTGTTGCCCAGAGTGCTGCGCAAGATCAGGTCCGACTGCCGCCGCGCCATCCTCGTCGCTCCAGACTGGCCGAGGAGGTCGTGGTACCCGGATCTGTGGCATCTCACGGTAGGCCAACCGTGGGCGCTACCAGACCGACCAGACTTGCTGTCTCAAGGGCCGTTTTTCCATCGGAATTCTGCTGCCCTGAACCTGACTGTGTGGCCATTGAGTCCTGGATCCTAGCGTATTCAGGATTATCTCAAGACGTCATTGCCACCATGAGACAAGCTAGAAAACCAACCTCCGCCAAGATCTACCACAGAACGTGGAAGATATTCTTATCTTGGTGTTCTGCGCAGGGAGTTTCTCCCTGGCCATTTGCATTGCCTACTTTTCTTTCCTTTCTACAATCCGGTTTGGAAAAAGGTTTGTCGCTCAGCTCCCTTAAAGGACAAGTCTCAGCGCTATCTGTATTTTTTCAGAAGCGACTAGCACGGCTTCCTCAGGTACGCACGTTCCTGCAGGGGGTTTGTCATATCGTCCCTCCTTACAAGCGGCCGTTAGAGCCCTGGGATCTGAACAGGGTTCTACTTGCTCTCCAGAAGCCGCCTTTTGAGCCTATGAGGGATGTTTCCCTTTCTCGACTTTCACAGAAAGTGACTTTTCTAGTAGCGGTCACCTCGCTTCGGAGAGTGTCCGAGCTGGCAGCGCTCTCATGCAAATCTCCCTTCCTGGTGATTCACCAGGACAAGGTGGTTCTGCTCCCGATTCCGGAGTTTCTCCCTAAGGTGGTATCCCCCTTTCATCTCAATCAGGATATCTCCTTACCGTCTTTGTGTCCTCATCCACTTCATCAATGTGAGAAGGATTTGCATTTGTTGGATCTGGTGAGAGCACTCAGAATCTACATTTCCCGCACGGCGCCCCTGCGCCGCGCGGATGCACTCTTTGTCCTTGTCGCTGGTCAGCGTAAAGGGTTGCAAGCTTCCAAATCCACCTTGGCTCGGTGGATCAAGGAACCAATTCTTGAAGCCTACCGTTCTGCTGGGCTTCCGGTTCCCTCAGGGCTGAAGGCCCATTCTACCAGAGCCGTGGGTGCGTCCTGGGCATTACGGCACCAGGCTACGGCTCAGCAGATGTGCCAGGCGGCTACCTGGTCGAGTCTGCACACTTTCACCAAGCATTATCAGGTGCATACCTACGCTTCGGCGGACGCCAGCCTAGGTAGACAAGTCCTTCAGGCGGCGGTTGCCCACCTGTAGGAAAGGACTGTTTTTACGGTCCTGTCACGAGGTGTTATTTTACCCACCCAGGGACTGCTTTTGGACGTCCCAATCGTCTGGGTCTCCCAATTAGGAGCGATAAAGAAGAAGGGAATTTTGTTACTTACCGTAAATTCCTTTTCTTCTAGCTCCAATTGGGAGACCCAGCACCCGCCCTGTTTTCTTAGGGATTTTTGTTTTTTCGGGTACACATGTTGTTCATGTTAAATGGTTCAGTTCTCCGATGTTTCTTCGGATTGAATTTGTTTTTAAACCAGTTATTGGCTTTCCTCCTTCTTGCTTTTGCACTAAAACTGAGGAGCCCGTGATCCCACGGGGGGTGTATAGGCAGAAGGGGAGGGGCCTTACACTTTTAAGTGTAGTGCTTTGTGTGGCCTCCGGAGGCAGTAGCTATACACCCAATCGTCTGGGTCTCCCAATTGGAGCTAGAAGAAAAGGAATTTACGGTAAGTAACAAAATTCCCTTCTTTGCATCTCGAGCTGACGTTTCTAATTGTACCATTTTTGCGCAGATGCCACGTTTTGATCGCCTGTTATTGCATTTTGCGTAAAACTTGCGGCGACCAAAAAACTTGGCGTTTGGAATTTTTTTGCCACTACGCCGTTTACCAATCAGATTAATTGATTTTATATTTTGATTGGGCATTTCTGAACGCGGCGATACCAAATATATTTATTTATTTTTTAACCCTTTAATTTTCAATGGGGGAAAGGGGGGTGATTTGAACTTTTAGGGTTTTTTTTTTAAAC